>NC_083338.1:11900618-12102322 GCF_019175385.1 Lycium barbarum
TTTAATTATGATAATTAATGAGATAGTGCATGCCCATTGCAATGTAATTGGTAAAAGATTATTGTTATTAATTAGATATAATTTATTGTTTTTTAAAATTGTAATCAGAGCTTACAACTAATACTTATTTAAAATTGAATTCTTAGATTACGAAATTACTTTAAATACTTATTAAGAACAATTAAGGACCATATACATAATTCTCTGCAACTATCAAAGTCTTCAATATGAATACCTTTTTCTACAATAAGTGATTAACATAAGAAATTACTCTAAGCTCTTGTTTGAAAATAATAAAATAGAAGATATAAATAAATATTTCAATAACCATCAATTAAAATTTATTGACATATAAAATTATATAATTAATGTTCAAATAACAAGTTGCAATAAAATAAAATAAAATATGAGGTTGAAGTAATTTTTGAGGTTACAAGTATGTATACAAATGATCTATTATTGAAGATTACTTTTTTCATTTTATTGTTTTTATGTGAATGTTAATTGATTCTCTAATTTATATACAATATTTTTTCTACCTTTTAGGAAAATTCTAAATTATATTTAATTTCTTTTCAAACTTAATATTGGTCGACCAAATCTCATCATGATTTTTGTATAGAGTCGATGCAAGATTTTTTTTTTTTTTTTTTTGTAGTTACGATATTGAGGTTAAAATACTACTATCTCAATGATAACCTCATGTGTATATAAAAAAAATTATGGTTAATTATGGAATTTTATTGTCGTCGCTCTAAATTAATTATTATTCATTTTTTATTAACAAATAATTATAATTATTAACCAGACTATTTTTCACTTTTATCTAAAATATAACTTGAAGGAAAAATATTCATTTAGCCACAAGATTTTGTTTTTTATTTTAATGCGGCTAAAGATTATTATTGCTATAACAATAAATAACTATTAGTTATTCAAATTTTAGCACAACAACAAACCTGTAGCTATACATTTTGTCATGACAAATTATTGTAGCTACTAGTAGACTACTGCCACGGATCTTAGTACTTGAAGCATAAAAATGTATTTAGCCACAATATTTTGTTTCAAATAACTTTTTGTGGCTAAAAGGTTACTATTGCTACGATAAATTTCACTTCCGGCAAAAACAAATGATTAGCTACAAAACTTATTCATAGCAAAATGTTTGTAGCTATATCATTTAACTATTGCCACAATTATTTATAAGTTGAAGTTAAATTATATATTCAGCCACAACATTTAGTCTCAAAAAACTTATTGTGGCTAAAATGTTACTATTGCTACACTAACTTCTATCACGTGGCAAAAACTTATAATCAGCTACAAAAGTTTATCTATATATATAAAAAAGGAGAGGTACAAGCAATGTGGTTAAGCCAAGTGACAAGATAATAACAAGCCACTTGGCAATTTTAAGACAAACTTTATTTTGCTATGTAATAACATTGAATAATTTTTTTTTTAGAAGAATTGAAACTTGAATTGGAAGATAAATCTTTTAAATTTAAATTAAACGATAAGGAAGAGTCCATATCCATTATGTTTTTGTGGTAAGTTATCCCGTCGTAGCTTCATTAATATTCTTTTTATACAAAATTAATCCTTATCCTGCATATAATAGTTTGATTTAAGAAGGATTTTAAATATCTAAAACATTAAATAACATATCAAATTGCCTTTTAAAACAAAAGGAAAATAATTCAGAATTTAAACATTAAATTATAAACATAAAATTAAAACTAAATTCAAGAAAATCTGATAAAAAAAAACTAATAGAAAATCTGATAAAATTTGGTTTAGTTCCCTTTTGGAGATAAAATACATCAAGTTTAACAAAATCTCAATAAATAAGCATTTCAAATTTTTACCGTAAGTAGATTAGTACAATCAATTTGAATTCTACATGCTAAAGATTAAATACATGTCCACGTAATTTTTTGTATTTTAGTAGATAAATTCAAATTAATTATAAGTGATAAGATATTATAATATCTCAACAAATTTACTTTCGGTGCTTTTATTTACTGCAACTATTTTAAAGTTTTGAAATTTCTATATGTATAGGATAATATCTAGATTTGGATTGAGATAAAATTTCAAATTTGAATCAAAAGATTAACATCTAAACACAAATATTTTCAATAAAATCTACTAGATATCCCATAGAAATGATAAATAATTTTTAATATAGTAAATGCAAACCTAACGCTAATAATTAATTAATTATTTTTCAATTTATTTAATTACAATAAAATTGTAATACATAAAAAAGGTAGTATCAGATATATATATATATATATATATATATATATATATATACTAAAAATCAATTTGAATTAAAGTATGATATTTTTTTTGAATTTCACCTGAAAAATAAACACTTTTTCTTATTAGAGATTTTTTATCCTTATCTAAAAAATTATTTAATTGTGATATAGATATCTTTAGTTTTAATAATATATGAATCAGATTAGAAATAATTTTAATTAAAGTGAATTGGACTTGAAAGATAGAATATTTGAATTTGGATAAAGTTTGCTTCTTTTTTTCGTTAGAAGAGAGAGAGAGAAACAAAAGAGGAAGAGAATGTATGAGGAAAAAAAGGATAAGGTGAGCTTTGGATTGCATTTTATGGAACAATTTATTTCCTTTAGTAGTATTTTTCTTGCATTTTCGTAACACTGTAGTAATTTTTTAGTTTTTATTCGAATATACTTTTACAAATTTGAAGATAAAGATTTCATTTTAAGGAAACATATACCTTTTGAATTTGAATCTATATCTTTATCTCTATCCTTTTTTTGGTAGATTTTATCTCCATTTATATCTCTCTTTCTTTCCCCTATTTAACCCCCTAAAATCTGAAGTAGGAGTCATCATTCACAAAGCTCAACACGTTGTTCATTGAGAAAACGTGAGAATTTTAATGCTTATTAGCTTATTTTGATCATTCTTCTTTTTTCTTGCTTTGTGATTACTCTTACCCATACACTTAATTTTGATATTATGTTTGTTTTTAGCGTATTACAATTGTCGTTTCTATAGGTACTTTTGGTTAGTTCCTTACTATTGTTTTTAGCATTTTTTAAATGACGATTCTTTAGATTAATTCCTTATTATTGTTTTTGTTGGTGTAGTTCTACTTCTTTATATCCTTTATCATATATAGTTGAATTTATTTGCAGCAATAAGTCCCATAATTTCTAAGTAATTTTTGCCCTTTGAAGAGGATTAAAATTAATTAAAAGAGGGATGAGTTTTTTTCTGTATAATGTTTAAGCATCGAGCTATTATAGTGTACGAGACACTTTAATTTGAATGAGATAATTTAGGTATACTATTTCTATTATGTGAAAGACAATAGGTATTATTTCACTTAAGTTTCTTTTTCATACCAACAAATATCTGACATAAATGTGAAAATACCACAATTAAATTGTCCAAATGCTCTACAACAATATTTATTTTCATAATTATAAGATAAGGATAACCAATTCAAATATCGTTTCCGAACTCAAATATATAATTATAAGATAACAATATTTTAGAATCTTATCATTTCAGAAAGATATTGTTTAACTAATTGATATACTATTCGAATGTCAAATAGGATTTCTACAATAGGTAAAAGGATTATAGGTCATGCACATCAAAATTCTCCGAATGATATTCAAGGTAGATTTTTCATGATTAATTTAATTTTATTATTGCATTTATTTTGTAGTTGTTTACGATAAACATTACATTCATCTTTTGTCACAGGTGTAACTAAGAAATCTGAAGTTTCGGTTGATCTACACTACCACCACCACCAACAACATACCCAGCGTAATCCAACAAGTGGGGAAGTTTCGATAGATCTGATGTATATAAATATCTCACAAATGCGAAATGAATATTTTAAAAGGAATAAGTGTTAGTATATTATGAATGTACAAGAGTTCTGTTTTCACTATCTTTTGTCAAATCATTACTTAATTTAGCAATTTGCAAACAAAGTCTAATTAATATTTTATGTATCAATATTTAATATAAATTGAAAGATAAGGTTTTATTTGATTTACAATGTAACTTTTTTCGAAAAGATATTGTTTTTCAATTGAAAGATAAAATTTTGAATTGAATGATAAAGTTTGATTCTTGAATTAATTAGATTTGCTTCTCAATAGATAAGTCCGTGCTTAAACTGAGGATTTGTGATAAATTGATAATATCTTCACAGTTATATGATATCGAATGAATCAGAAAGCCTATTTCATACAAGAATTTTCGGTGAGTTGTCCTTGATTAGCTAATTATTACACTCAACCTGTCTAAAATATTTCATTTTGTTTTCCTCAATTAAATTAAGTTGCTAAAAATATGTCTTTGGGAATCGTTGAATAATAATAATAATTAATAATTAATAATCTTCTATATAATAAAATAAGCATGGTTAATCCCTTTGGTTATATTGAAAGAACTTATCAACAGTCAACAATATTTTGAATTTGAATAAACAAAAGATAAGTCATAGGGTTAAAACTTTTGAATCGAAAAACAAAAGATAAAGCTAGATTTTACTGTTTGATCTTATATCATCTTAAGAAAATAATTCTAAGACGTGAAAAATCAGTATATTAATCACCTCCAAAGCTAGCTAAGCTGATAACTATTGAGGCTACGGAAGACCTAAGAAATGTTCAGGACGCTAAAACTTATGTTCATTTAATGCTAAAAGAAGTTATTTGAAATACCGGTAATGTTTTATGACAAAGAGCTTCTCTATCTATTTTTTGGATTAATGCAATATCATAATTAGGATACAATATTAAATTATTTGGATCATAGGTAAAACATTAAATGGGGAAACAATTAAGTAAATATCATAGTAGAAAGCTTTTCTGTAATGGATAAAAATATTGAGCTAAGTGACAAGCCAAGATAAAATTATATTAGTAATATATAATATTAAATTATGGATAATGTAAGTTATGTAACAAAAGAAATAAGAGAACATAAAAGTTACTCGCTATGTGATTCATTTCCTTTAATTTTATATTAGTAATTGCATTGAGAGATAGCAAAGGAACATTTGGGTGCTGTTCTATCCAGATAATTTTCAATCCTTTTACTTTAATTCAATTGAATTTCATCTGTTGGATAAACGGTAATCCACAATTTATATAATTGCAAATTTATATACATTCATAGTTGAATTTTATGATGTTTCATTGATGAAATGTTTAATTTGTTGAGTAATTCTATTTCTAACATTCTTGAATTAGTTGTCAAGTAACTATTTACGTGATAGAAGAAATTTCAGTGTTAACTATAGTTGAGTGTATTGTTAAGTTAGAAAACTTATTCGCATTCGACATTTTTACAATAAATTATATTAGTTTAATACATTAAATTATAAATTAAGGTGAAAATATATATTAATTAATTATAATTTAGTGATGAGAACGTATGTGAAGTTGTCTCATGTACTACTTATTCCTGTTAGGTTGGTGTAAATACCATTGTTGGTAAGGTTTCTTATAGCCTGTTTGGTCAAGCTTATTTTTTTATTTAAAAAAAGTGGTTATTTTTTTCAATAAGTGCTTATTTTTAAAAAGTGAGGTGTTCAGCCAATTTTTTTTTTCCAAAAGTGTTTTTTTTTAAATTTTAATATGTGCTTATTTTTTAAAAATGAGGTACCGGTGTTTGACCAAGCTTTTAGGAGAAAATAAGTGTTTTTGGGGAGTAGCAGAAGCTGTTTTTCGGAAGCTACAAAAATAGTTTTTTCCCAAAAGCTCTTTTGAAACAATTACACTTAGAAACACTTTTTAAAAGCTTGAACAATACTTGAAAGAAAAGGAAAAAAAAACTTGGCTAAACACTAATTACTGCCCAAATGTGTTTTTTAAATTAATTGGTCAAACACAAACTGTTTTTCGCCAAAAGTACTTTTTTGAAAAGCTCTTTTCAAAATAGGCTAATTTTAGAAGCTTGACCAGACAACCTACTAATTTGACTGCACGTCGCGCGGGTACGAATACTAGTTGTAGCAATACAGTTGTAGCTATTTAGGTAATTATTGCCACGATTGTTAGCAATTATAGCAAAAATGACGAATTAGCTTTGTCAATTTAATTTTCGTAGCTAAGAAAATTTTACGAATTTGTAGATAGCCATGGAATTCAAAATTTTGTGGCTATTACTAGGTATTAGCCACGATTTTTGAATTCATAGCTAAGATTTCGTAGCTATATATGCATTATGTTGTAGTGGGGGGTGGGTGGTATGGGGTAGGGGTTAGTGGTGGGGAGTGGGGGTGGGTGGTGTAGGGTAGGATTGGGGTTGGTGGTGGGGTGGGGGTCGTGGGGAGTGAGAGGTTAGAGTAAAGGGTGGGTGGGTGGTGGGCTAGGGTTGGAGTGGAGAGTGGGTGAGTTAGGGTTGGGGTTGGGGTTGGTGATAAAAAAATTTCATACAGAAATTACCTCTTAATGATATTAAGACTCGATTCAAGATCTTAATGATTAAGACCTATTCAGACTCAATAAATACTTTAGGGTCGTTTGGTGTATGGTATAGGCTGGGATAAATTTATACCTCCTATCAAACACAGTACAAAATGAAGCCTTATCCTAAGGGTGGGATATCCCACCTTATCCCACTTATCCTGGGATTATTTTATCGCATCTCCCAGGTGGGATAAAATAATCCCAAGAAGTGGGATAAATTAATCCCCGGGATTATAACCCCGGATAATTTTAGCTAACTACCAAACGACTTAGGTCTTAATGTAAACAAATGCACGTAATGACTTAAAGTCTGAATCATTTAAATGCAGACCTCCAATAAATGCAAACAAATGAGGCCTAATACTCCCTCCGTCCAAAAAGATTATCCTCTTTTGACTTGGCACAAAATTTAAGAAATAAAGGAAAACTTTTAAAATGTGTGGTTTAAAATAAGCTTTAGATATTTGTGTGATTGTAAATCATCTCATAAAGTTAAATTCATTCGAAATATAGAAAAATGATAATATTTTTGAGACAGACTAAAACGAAAAGCAGGACAATCTTTTTGAAACAAAGGGAATAACTTTTGGGCTAATAAAAGGTACTGAGGATAACTGAATACGTAAAAGTCAAAAAAGGAGAAAATAAATCTAAATTGTAGGCCTTAGTAATGTGAAAACATCCATATCAATGAGACAATGACATTGTCAAACTAACAAGCTTCAACTTGTAGTTTATAATTTCCGTTTTCTTCCTTATTTCCCTAAACCGAGTCGGCTTTTCAATTTTCACCCTTCTTCCTTTACAACTCATTTTTTCAATTTCTCTCATGTTTTACTTCTTTCCCCACGTAACTGTCATTATATTCCAAGAACTTAATTAGAATCTATGTTTACACACAATCATGCAAATTAGGACTTTTTCACCGTAGCTGATTAACGCAATTTGAATTTTTCATATATTATTTCCCACCTTCTTTTAATAGTAAAAGAGAATAAAAATAATTATTTTCTCCGTAAGCCAAAATAAATCGATCGGAGTTTACAATAAGAACTTTTCAAGAGTTTCTTTTCTCTTCTCTAAATTACACAAATTTTATTTTATAGAGAAAGAAAGTTCATACACTACTTAAAAATCAAAAAAGAAAATAGAAGGAATAAATAAACTATTTGACTTTCTTTGAGATGCATCTTCACAACGACTGTAATTTTATTACATAACAAATAACAAATAAATAACGTATCTAATCCAGTATAATGAATCAACTACCTGTTTATGTTAATTTGTTAGCTGTAATATCAAATGTAAAAAAGTAAACCAAGTGATATTTGTAGGTACCTTTAGACAATACTTTTACTTATTATATCTAGAAAGAATGTCTACCGTGTTGCCAAGATTCTTCAAGAATTCTAGATCAGCTATGGATTACGGATTACATTACCTTGCTTCAAATTCCAAACTTTCTTGTTCGCAAAATTTCTTATTCTTGAATATAAATGAAAAGAATAACATACTGATTATTTTAACCTTCTACTTTAATGTGAAAGCGTAAAACTTTAAAGAGTACTAATTAATGTGGACTATTAAAAGACAATAATGAAGTATACTAATTTCTTTTTCTGTTGAAATAAACCGAAAGAAAGAGAAGGAAGAGAGAAGGATTTCAACAAATGTAATAAATGTCACAATGAGGAAAGAGATAATAATATTTTTGCAGATTTTTAGGATAGAAAAAAAAAAAAAATAGTAATGTCAGTCATAGAGGTGCCACACGACCTTGTCAATGTCTAACTTTATATTATATATAGCTAGAGTTCCCTTATGATTTAAAACCAAAAACACTTTTTCCCATTATGAGTTAAGACCAAAAACACCTTTTCTTAGTGGTGAAGTAGGATTAAAATTAAAGGAAGGTGGAGTTGCTCAATTTTGAACGGTGCATGGGCTAATTAGACCCATTTTTCTGAAAACATTAATCGTGTACCGATTTTTATGACATTAATTATTTCCATTCGACCTTATTGCATTAATTCTAGGATTTGGAGTCATTTTACCCCCGACTATTTGTCAAGCTCAAAGTCTAATTAAGTAAAGAAAAGCAAGTTTGTATAGATCGAATTTCAAACTTCCAATGCTATAATCAAAGGCGGATTCAAGATTTTAAGGAGTCGTTTGATCAGGGGAATGATTTATCTTTTTTTCAAAATGTTTTCACTTTATTTGAAAATTAGTGGTTGGTTATAAAATTTTCAAGTCAAACTTGGAGTTGAATTCCAAATTTGAAAAAAATACTTATATTCCAACTCCATCTTCATAAATCTCAAATAAAGTGCTCTCTTATCTCCTTTGTAAAAAGTAAAATCAAATACAACTCCACTTCATAAATTCCAAATAAAGTGAAAAATATTTGGAATCAATGGCCAAACGCCTACTAAGTTTATGAATTTCTACAATAATCTCAAGTTAATATACAACAATAACCAGACCAATAATTGAGTTCCGAGAGTTAATTTTTCTTATCCATTTAAAGTATAAATACATAAATTAAGCAAAAATCACTGAGTTCATGTCAATCCGTAATTATTGCACTAAATCCGCCCCTTGCTAGAACACATGATCTCAAGAAGACTAAGTAGATTAGAGAATACGGTCTTTGATTACATAAAACTGAAATCAGGAAACCACAATCCAATACTTAGAACACAGCAAGAGCAAGGAAAACATAGTAGATACATAGCACTGAATTTTGATCAAATAATAACTACTTTCGACTAGAATTGCGAGAATTTGCTAAAGTTGAGACAGAGACGAGAATTTAGGGAGACAAGAATAATGGGAGAATTCTTTCTGCTTAGTATTCATCATAATGACCTCTTTATATAGAAGTAAGATCATCTTTCTCATAGTCTAATAAGATAACCATATTCTAATAGGACTAGGCATCCTATATTACTATGGTTACAATTTACCATAAATAAATCTATTACAATTAGACCAGAATAGGGTTCCATTACACCCTTCTCCAAACACCCCCCCCCCCCCCCCAAAAAAAAAATTGGAGCATGGGAGTCTCGAATGCCCAACTTGCCAATCAAATATTGATGCTGCGATTTGTCACACATCGGCCAGTTGCTCACTCGTTGACACATGACTGAGAAGTATAATACCAGATTGAAGTGTGTCTCGGACATAGTGACAGTCGACTGCAATGTGTTTGGTCCGTTCATGAAACATTGGATTTTGTGCAATATACAATTTCGCTTGACTATCACAGTACATTTTCACCGAAGATTTATGCTCAATGCCCAAACTATGCAAAATTCCCTTTAGCCATTTCAATTCACAGACTGTCATTGCCATTGATTGGTATTCTGCCTCCGCTGACGAGCGAGAGATTGCTTCTTGGTTTTCCATGATACGGGTGAATTCTCAATGGAGATAAACCAAGAAATAAGTGATTTTTGAGTCAACGGACATCCAGCCCAGTCAGAATCACATCATTCGTACAACTTGAGATCACAATATTTTCTCATCATAATGCATTGTCTTGGGTTCTTCTTCAAGTAGCACACAAAACGGAGAGCCGCATTCCAATGTGCTTCCTTCGGTTGCTGCATGAATTAGGACAAAACATGCACGCAATACGACAACTCAGGTCACGTAAAACTAAGGTATATCAATCTACCGACCAGACGTCAGTATGGTTTCGGATCACCTAAATTGGCTCATTTTGCCAATGCCATACCTTGATTCTGTTCCATGGGAGTATTGATTGGTTTAGCTCCCAATAATCCAGACTCAAAGATTATATCCAAGGCATATTTTCGTTGACAAAGAAATGACCCAGTTGGTCCACGTGCACCTTCAACTCCCAGAAAATACTTTAGAAGGCCAAAATCCTTCATGTGAAAACATGCTCGGGGATAGTCTTTGAATCGTTCAATGGCACAAAAGATAGGCTTTGAATCGTTCAATGGCACTATGGTCATTTTCGGAGATAATCAAGTCATCCACATAGACTAAGACGTTGAGTTGCATACCTCCTCGGTGCATCGTGAAGAGAGACTTATCCGAATATGACTGTTTGAACCCATATTTCATCAAAGCACTTGATAATTTCGCAAACCAGTACCGCGGGGGTTGTTTCAAATCATACAAAGATTTTCGGAGTCAACATACTTGGCCGGGACCAGGAACACGAAATCTCAATGGCAATTTCATATAAACTTCCTCCGTAAGGTCACCGTGCAAGAAGGCATTACGAATATCCATATGATGCATCTCCTAATTTATGCAGCCACAACTGTTAGGAAGGTCTGAGTACTTTAGCAACTGAAGCAAACATTTCATTGTAGTCAATTTCTTGCTCCTGTTTATTCTCGAAAATGACTAACCGAGCTTTATAACGCTCGATTGTGCCGTCAGAATTATACTTGATCTTGTACATCTATCGACATCGAGCGCTTTCTTGTCGGTTAGCAATGTTTCTAATGTCGACGTTCCATTGTCCTCCAATGCCTAGATCTCTTGTTGCATGGATTTTCTCTAATGTTCCCTTTTCATTGCCTCCGAGAAGGTTTTTGGCTCAGTTCCTGTGGTGATTGCTACTAGAAAGCTTTGGTGTTATGAGGAAAAATTATCACAAGATATATAGTGAGCTAAAGTATAAGACGCACATGAGGGTTTCTGAGGATCGGGCGGACTCATTGATGGACTTGTTTTCTGGAATGTTTCAGTGATGTCGTCACGCAACCTAATCGATTCATGCTTCTGACTTTTACCTCGACTCAATTATTCTTCCGGTGGAACTTCATTGGCCCGGGCACCTTCCATTTGTACTTCCTCCACGTTTCTTTATCTGGACCGACATTTGTCCAGTCTAATTCTGGTTGATCTGTAGGTTCGGTATCCGGTGTCCGTACTTTATCCATCCGAGTTTCATTCGTACCTACATTATTAGTCTGGTCTTCTTCGAGGTTATGTTGGTTTGTTTCTCCACCCGTTTCGTCCGGGATCACTTCTATGTTGTCGACCAAGTTACTTGATCCTACCAAAAAATGGAACTTAGGCTTGTAGAAGTCCACATCTCTCGGGACTAGATATTTATTGTTCTCTAAGATATACAATATCCAACCTTTCTTTCCAGAGGGGTATCTCATGTGCCATGGAATTACGGCCTATTTGATGCTTTTTAAACTATAAGTTCAACTTGTTTTTGAGTAAGTTTGTGTCAGTTTGATGTGTTTTGTGTATGTTACAATTATTTAGTAGTCGGGATGCAAAAGCAAGCAAAAAATGAGGAATTTGAGGACACATGCACTATTTGGGTACTTGTTCGGACCATCAACATGTCCATAGTCCGTCAGTTAGGTTGTTCTTGTGCAAAATAAGAGAAGACCAGAGAAGTGTATTTTGGGTGAAGAAACAATACGGTTAAAATGACGGACCGTTGATAGCACCGTCGAGTTGCATCGTCTTTACTAAGCACCGAAGCTAGGATTCTTTGTCAGAGTCATCAAGTGAACCATCGACATAACGATGGTCCGTCGAGTTACATTGACGGCCCATCGACTTGCGTGCCACAGATCTGTGTTTTCTTTATTAATTATGAGTTTTGAGACTTGTATAAATACCTGATTGGGTTTTATTTTTACAACATCTGGAGTTTAGGACTTGAATTGAGCACTTTGAGCTCTTAGTACTTTTCAAGGGTTTCAAGATTTTTCTATTATCGTTCATTCTCAATTCTCGTTGTAAGTTTCAATAACAATTACAATTACAATATTTTGCATGATTATCAATATCATGAGTAACTAAACTCCATATCTGAGATTGTGAACCCATGGTTGTTGTTATGTGTTAGGTTTTAAATATTAATATACGAATTATGGATTGCTAGTATATAAGTACTTCTTGTTCGTTCATGGGGATTAATAGTTACAAATATTGACCTAAGCCATAAAGTCTGCTATTCTGAGGAAAGTTACCAGGATTTGGTAGAAGTAATCATTAGGGACTCGAGGAGTTAACCCTCTTTTAATAAACTCACTTAGAAATAAGAACGAGTTTAAATTAGCATATTTAATCGCTCCTAATAACAGTCTTCTATATTTGGTAAAATCGTAAAGATAAATGCCTAGTAGCTATTGGGAAATATTATTAGGTCACATAGAGATTAAGTGCATACAGTAGTCAATCCATAAGGAGTATATTACGTTGATACCTAGGGCATAACATCTAACCTAAGTGGTGACAAAATATTGGATCTTTTAACCATCTGAATTTATAATAATCAATATAGCTTTTAGTAATAAACAACAATATTTTACAACTCAACAATATACGAAATTAAGACCCTAAGAGAGTACACAACTAATCTAGTAATCTATTCGCACCCTATTCCCTATGGGATTCGACCCCAACCTTGTTGAGTTACTATATTTGACATCATCCACTTTATGCCATTTAATAGGTGTAATTTCAGTGTATCAATATCCTAAGAACACACACCTATGACTCCTACTCTCAAACTTGTCCCTCGTTCTTTCCTTTGTGTGTGCATAACATAGTGACCCTATCACCCTTAAATGATCATATCGGGGCGCCTCTCTGATACGCTCAAAATACACCTAGTAGTGGCATAAAGCGGACATTGTCAAATATAGTAACCCAAACAAGGCTGGAGTCGAATCCCACAGGGAATATGGATAGAAAAGGGTGCTAATTGTATGCGATACTGTTTTTGGTCCCAAATCTTTGGGGTTGCTTTTTCCAATAAATGTTGGTTACATTTCTTTATGTTATTTGTACTAGTAACCGGTTTATGAATGAGTGCTCTTGGAGTAGTCGGTCTAGCCCAAGGCTTTAATTCTATTCCGAATAGTTTGGAATAATTGTTTTGTAATATAAACTAATACTATGACTTGAATTGTAATTAATACGAGAGAGACTAAGGTTGTGTTCCCCGTTTTGATTAGATATTATGCTTCAGGTTTCAATATGATATACTTCTAATGGTTGTTCTAAGGATCTGAACTTGATCTCTTAAAGACTTCCTAATGTTTCCCAACAGTTAGACTGTATTTCCTCTTTATGATATTCACAAATACAAAAAAGTTGATATTGAAGAATGATCAATAGTGCCAATTAGACTTATTCTTATTCCTAAGTTAGTCTATTAAACGAGGGTTAACGCCATTCAATCTTACCAATGCTAACTCACTTTCCCAAGAAAAGTTAGAATAATGGCTTAGGCTAATGCTTGAAATCATTACTCAACACTAAAACACAAAGATTGAATAAATACCAACAACTATTATGCATATATCAATAGTGGAAACCCATTCACATAATACCCTCTCGTGGGGCCCACAACCTTAGAATTAAAATTAGATACTCATATTTTTGTTCAATAAAGAAAGCTCAAAAGATGACATAATGTACTTACAATAGTAATCAATGTGAACTGAGGATGATATTGAGGCCTTAAATGCTCCAAAAAGTTCACAAAGTATTTAATGATAAGAGTTAATGCTCTAAAGTGAATGACTAATGGATGAAAAACCTAGACTTAACTATTTATAGGACCAAAAATTGTGCCAAAATTCTAGACAAAAACACCCTTCGCGGCATCGTTACCGAGTGTAACACGTGTTATAGTCCGCCCTTTTGTTCCGTCCTTTGTCGGCTTGATATTAGGTCAACCGTTACGGCTTCTTTCGACGGAGCATAACTGAGGTTACGGTCCATATCTTCTAGCGGATCTTGGCTTCAAGTTTTCAGTGGACATCATCTTGACAAACATTATGCCCACGTTACGCCCCTTAACTTGCGTTACGGACCGTCCTTCTGGGTCGTAACATTGACAATTCCTTCAACATGTTATTGGAATTTCCCTTCAGATTACGGTTGACATTACGGCCCGTCCTTCTGAGACGTAACATTGATAATTCGTCAGCATATTTATGAAATTTCCTCTCAGGTTACGAATCACGTTACGGTCCGTAGCACGAGTTACAGACCGTCTTTGAACTCCAAATTGTCCGTTTTTCAGCGATCTTCGTCATTTTCGTTCCTTAGTCAAAATAACATAAGAAACAAGAGTTTTGGGTTAAAATTATCCCTTATCTATGGGAGTAGGTTCATTTTGGTCCCTCAAATATTACCCTGAGCATATTTGATCCCTTATCTGTAGGAGTAGGTTCATTTTGGTCTCTCAAATATAACGCTAAGCATATTTAATTCCTTAACTATGCTAAAGTGGGGCACTTTTGTTTCCCCTATAGACCCCGTTGTGCTAAACACATGTGAGACTCACGTGACTTGTAAAAGGCTAAATATATCAGACGAAAATACTAAACTCATTCGCTTTCTCCCCAACTTCATATGAAGAAACACTTCACCGTAAAAAGCCCTAGCCCCTCTGTTGAAAGCTTCAATTGGCTGGAAGAATAAGAAGTTGATTCTTTAAAACAGGCAGAAACTTTATCTAATATATTGAAATTTGCATTCACATGCTTCCGAAAAAAATTGGAGCGGTTCTACCAATTAAGCTAATTTATAACAGTTGTTAAAAAGAATTTTGATTTTTTTAATATTTAACCAAAATAGGAGCGGTTCCATGTGTGCTTCCAGATTACCGTTTAAGAGTTGGTTACCAACCATATGATCCAAATATTATGAGTTGCTTTGCTAATATCTTATGTGAGTTGCATTTTTCAGAGAAATGCCATTACTATGCTTTGCATTTTGTCCGATGGGTTTAGCCTTTTACGAGTCATGTGAGTGTCATATGGGTTTAGCACTGTTACTTTTTAAACGGGTTCTATTAGGGGAACCAAAAGTGCCCCACTTTGGCATAGTTAAGGGATTAAATATGCTTAGCGTTACATTTGAGGGACCAAAATGAACCTACTCCCATAGATAAGGGATCAAATATGCTCAGGGTAATATTTGAGGGACCAAAATGAACCTACTCCCATAGATAAGGGACGATTTTAACCCAAAACTCTAAGAAACAATATAAAAATTCTTAAATACATGTAAAACTTCTAGTAAAAAGACATCAGATGTGCCGAAATTCATGGCACATCAACACCTTCAACTTAAGCCTTTGCTTGTCCTCAAGCAACTAAAACAAGACTCACAACTAACACACGACATCTAGCAAACTAAGAATGTCTACGGTGATTTTGGCACGTACTTCTAGCACATATTACTCAATCCAAGAAAAATATTGGACTCTTATCAACATCCTATTTGTGACACAAGATGCACATTTCAGAACGATTGCAATTCACTATGCAGCCTGAATCAATGACATCATCATACTATGGGAATCTCTATGCACATGAACCTCAATTTCTGGAAAGTCAGTCAATTTCACAATCTACAATCCTTACGCCCTCACATAGACCAAAGAATGTCCAAACACACACATTTACAAGATAATTGGGACAAGAGACTAAAGAGAATAGAAGGACACTCGCACTCACAAAGAAATTTGCATACCATACTTGCACATACCATAGGCTTGCCTTTATTTTCAATGCCTTCAACTTTGAAAAGTTCGATTGTGATCACATTAGGACTTTTGTGGCTACTAATGTAGGCTTAGGTATGGGCAGGATATATATTTGGATAATGGTGACTCACCCTCCTTGACACTACACTTGACTTCATCCACCTATCTTCCTTGTATTGTTGACCCTACAGCTCCGGCGTGAATTTATTTACGACTTATTAACTCTTTTTGAGAACCATTTTCAGAGATTTTTTTTTTTTTTTTTTTTTATATATATACTACACCGAATCATGCACTGCATTACTCACGACCACCCTCAACTTAGGCTTTTGGCCTCATTTTCCGCATCTTTCACTTATCACCCCTCAACTTAGGCTTTTAGCCTTTTTTATCACTCTTTAGTGTCAAGGAGGGACTTGGTGACAAATGAGATTATTCAAAGAAAGGATGGAGGTTAGTGAATAGCTAATCAAAGAAAAAGTCTATAGACTCATAATAGGAGACTAGGGATCATTTTCTGTACAGGTTAGGCTCATTTAAGATGAACAGGCTTTGGAGTCAATACAAAGAAAGCCTAAGATCACTTCACGACCAAACTTTCCTTATAATTCACGCACAACCCACCGAGCAAGTTCTAGATTACAAGCATCATACAAAAATGGATACTAAGAACTCACAACACAATTGCATAAGGGTTGTTTCACTACTCTGACTTGACTTCCGTTTGAAAATTACACACACATGGACACCCTTTATTTGCAATATCATTAAAAGAATCATACATGTCAATATAAATAACCCATTCTTGATGTACATCACAAAATTTTTGGAGGGACATCATTGGCTTGTGAAACACTTTTACATACACTAGAAACCACGAACCACCACCACCACTTAAGTCATCCTTACTTTACTTTAACTAAACAGCCTGAACATGTCAGGTTCAACATAAATAAAGCCTCTCGGGAAAAGAACACATGGCAAAGAACAGCCGAGGAGGGTCCTAAACACAAACTTAATACCACATATTTAAAAATAAAACAATCTCCAGTCCAAAACAGGTCGTAAACACATACTTCTACTACTACAATGAAAACCAAAAACAATTTTCAAACCAAAACAAATACCCTATGCCCCTAACTTAGAAACATGCATTGTCCCCAATGCATCTATATAATCAAAAATAGAATGTAGGGCCTCCTTGAAGCGCACTAGGCGCTGTGACCTACTGCATCATCATGAGGCTGGATAACTTCTGAAGTTGGCGCAATGGTGGTGCTCTCAGTAGTGGTTTCCGTATTAGGCTCGACATCAATAGCATGCCCTGGCTCAGAGGTAGGGCGAGCCGGCTGAATGGGATGGGCTGAGCTAGAAGTCTCTGCAGTGGTGTCAGAACTCAATTGGGACTCACGTCTGATCTTCTTCCGTGTTTGCCGCTCATCCTCCTTATTCTGAGGTCGCTTGTCATCAAATGGATCAATAGTCTTGAGAATGGTATTAAGGTTTGCATCCTCATTATCGACTCTCTTGTGCTTCCCCTTAGCCGAGGAGTGGGTATCCTTCTCCAACTCTTCCTCATGCTCCTTTTCGACCGCTTCCTCAATATCATCATATCCAATTAAACTCTTAACCCGATGGTACAAGCTCTGTACCAGCTCTGTTTGCACTTTCAAAATCTGGTCCGTCACAGCAGCCACTTCCTGCACACCTTTAATCTTTACACATCATCCGTTAGTGTCCGCAACTCACTCCGAACAGTTCCCAACTCCACAATGGGGTGTGTCTTCGTCAGCTCTGTCATTCTGTGTTTATTACCATCAATCCGGGAGTGGATCTGTAGATGGTCATCATCGATGTTCTCTTTGATCGGCTTCAAAGTTGCATAAATAACCTTTTTGGTATACAATTTTAGCTCTGTCATGATCTGCTTGACTTTCCTGTCTGTTCTATCTGCTTGCAAGATCAATGCCCTAAAATTTTCTCGGTTGAAAATCATCTTTCTCGTAAGCTCTGGTGAAACTCCCGGTATGGGCTGAGCCGGTGCCAGACTTGCTCCAGTAGAAGAGGCAGGACCACCCGAAGTAGGTGGAGCTAAAGCGGGCATAGGCTGTGGGGTGGAGTTAGTAGGTGGAGCATCAGAATCTTTGAGCTGACCCGCATCAGTACCCCAGCACCCATAATAGCTAATGGCAGAACGTCTGACCTTGTTAGCCCCTCGGGCAAATCAGAAAAAGAGGCAAATGGCATCGTACCCTGGCCCAACATTTCATCTCAGCTCTGTGTGATGTCATAGACGCTCTTGGCAATTAAGCTGTGATTGATAAGAGGGAGGGGTTATAGTTTCGCTCGCAAGTATAAGAATGTGAGCAAACAAGGATAAACCAGGGAAGTGGCTAGCTATGGGGCTCGCTCCCGGATATCTGCAGCTATCGCTCTCCCGATGTTGACCTTATACTTTGACATAAAAGCGGCTACCAGCACTGGTCGGTCCGGAGTTAAGTAATTATCTGCTTGTGTAGGGCAGATCCGAAGCTGAACAATATGCCACCAAAACATTGCCTCAGGTGTGAGGGTGCATTTCCCAATCCTAGTGCTGGCTGTTAACTTTGTCACTGTTGCCCATTCTGGATCTGCAGACCTTACAATCACTGAGTCTACCCATTTCCCAACCGGGAATGTCTCTTTTTGTGAAATTTTGTAGACAAACTCCCCTTCCTTTGCTGCTGTAGGTGCAATATACTCATCCCCAAATAGTAATTTATTGATGACCGTCGGAGAGATATCAAGCTTCTTCTTGCGCCCTATTAGCTCATTCATAGCCGACACTTGAGTCATTCTCTGTCCCTTTTTATGTGTCCTGAATACATCAACCCTATAAGAAGCTTAGATTTCTCGAACAAGTTAAGAACCCACAGCGTTTTTCAAAATCTCTAACTTGTGGAAGCGGAGAGTGTTCATGATGCTTCGCTACCTATCGAGACCTTAAAAAATGATGTTCCATTCCTCAAAAATACTTTTCTTCAGGTCTTGCCTGCTGCCCTTCACTAACTTACACTCCTTGTTGTACAAATCCTCAGAACCCTCCATAGAAAACCGAAGGTCCTGCTCATACATATCCTTTATTCGGAGTTCAGTCTCCCTCTTTTATTATTCTCGCTCCTCCGCAGTTGGATGTTTAAGATTGGGTTATGGCCGGTGTGGTGGTGTGGCAGCATTGCTGAGGTTGCTGTGGCTTGATAAGCTAGAGGAACCCTCCTCTTCAGACGAGGAGGAACTTTGGATGGTGAGGCCGGCCTGCTAGGTGCAGCGGGTTTCTTTGTCGCCCTTGTTTCTCTAGACCGATCTTTATCGCGTAATCGTGAGGTGAATTGGCCTGCGCCTTGACCCTTTTTTCTGCCGGAAACCTTAGGTGCAACCTTTTTTCCTTGCCTTTGGTTACCCACACCTGTGTAAGGGTAAAGTTAGCTATGTGTCACGACCTAAACCGATGAGTCGTGACGAGTGTCTGACCTCTACCAACCAAAAACCCCTATACTCATATTTGAACCTTGTTGAACATCAAGGGCCCAAAAGTGCCTCAAACTGATCTATTATATCCTCATGAATAGGTGACATCATGAACTCTGTACAATCTGTATATACATAAACATACTAAAAGAACAGTGCAAGCCAGCTGAGCTGCTACATATACTGTACACAAAAGAATAGCAGCCGACAAGGCTACATCATCTGACTAATACATGCAACTGTCTACAAACCTGTATTGGAATAAAAGCTATAGAAAGGATGGGACAGGGCCCCATCATAAGCATATGCATGTACTTCTCAAAGTCTAGCATACCAAAATAGACTGCAGCTCCGGATCAATGGAGCGCACTGCCCACAGCTGGATAAAAGTCCTACTTAGCTGGACCACCTGTCGGTTTACCTGAACCTGCAGGCATGAATGCAGCCCCCCGACTAACGGGAAGTCAGTACGGATAATGTACTGAGTATGAAAGGCATAAGAACAACATGTATATATAAGAATCTTGAATAAGATCTGAACTCATAAGCTGAAATTACTATCTGCATGTATTTGTACGAACTAGTATCTGTATGTATCTGCATAAATCTGTATAACTGACAATGCCTCTGTGGGCGCATAATATGCATGCTCTCAACGATAACCATACTCATGCCTATCAATGTAGGTCATATATATATATATATATAACGCCTGTCAAGCCTCTATGGCATCCCATCATATCATATCGTCCTTTCTGCGGCCATCATCATCATATACATGGCTGCGGTACGTGCAACCCGATCTTTATATCATCATCATGGTGCACCAACTGATCAGGTGGTAATGCGTATATAACGCCTATCTATTTCCCCATACCCCACATACATATAATACTTGTGAATATAACGCCTTTTGGTCGCAAGTCAATATGCATATATATATATATATATATATATATATATATATATATATATATATATATATATATATATATATGAATGAATGTAATGCATGAATAAACTGTATACTTAGAACTGGACCTATGAACAGAAGGAACAATCACAAGCGGGGTATATGAATATCACATACTGAAGTACTCCTAATGCTTCTAAGAGTAGAGTAGTATAGAAGCTCGCTTACTCGTTTGTTGGTTCATATCATAATATCATGCCAAAAGAAAGAAAGGATAGTATTAACATACCTTGAAGTATATCCAATTGTCCAACTTCTACCTCTCGAACTTGCAAGTCTCCAATTAAGATAACATGGGCCTTAATTAGACTCTTTACTTCACTTACTAACCATTTTTAGATACATATAGAGCTCAAAAAATTGTAGACAATATTTTCCTTGTAAGCTCAACAACCTTTCGACTTCCCATTCGATCCAACATCAACCACAATATCCACAACAATAATGACAACACTTACATAGAAAAATGTACTCAAATACATTCCCAATCATCTCTTAAAATATCCCCAAATCACTATCTTACCCTTCATCAACTTATCACTTCCATAAGTATCCTCTCTTCACTTAAAACCACTAAAATTCTTGATAATTAACTTAAATACAAGGGCAGAAATCATTTACATACCTTAAAGGGTCTAAGATTCGAAAGATCAACTTCAACTCCAACTTCCTAAGCTTCATAAATTTGAAGAAACCCTAGAAACAACCTTCTTCTTCACAAGCTCAGGTTTACGGGGCTCGGATCTTACCAAATCTCCACCAATAATGATGGAAAAGGTTGGGTAAATATACTAGGGTTTTCTCTGACTTGGAAGAGACAAAATGAGAAATAAAGTCGTGGATCATATATTTATACATGGAACTACAAGGTTTCAGCGATGCGGTTCGACGAGCGGGTCAACGACCCATCGACGCGTCGACGGTCCGTCGACTCCGTCATCCTGCGCCTGTAAATTCAAGGCTGCGAAAACATAATGACGCCGCACAACGATGGTCCGTCGATATGTCAATGGCCCGTCGACGATGACTGGTGTCTGTAGATTTTCCTGAATCAGTTCACGTTGCGGCGATTCGACTCGTTCAACTTCTAGTTTGGTAAATTACCAGAAATACCTGCTGGTACCCTTGTATACGAGGTAAGACACTTTCTATCTCCCAAAAATCGAGCACGGGTCTCTATTCCAAAGGCATACCCAACTAGAAAATCATAAGTTCTCCTACGACGAAAACGAGAGACGTAACACTATGATAAGACAATATGATCATGTTTTATTGTTTTCAATTTATCATGAAAGAAATTACAATATGGTATATACAAAACTCAAGTTCTAATGCTCAGGACTCAAATCAGAACAGGGGCCGTAACACGTTCCACGGACCGTCGAACAGCGTTACGGGCCGTAACTCCAACCGTAACTGATATTCTCCTTTTATAACACAGGGATCGTAACACATTCGACGGTCCGTCAAACGTGTTATGATCTGTAACACCTGACCGTAACACCGACCTATTTCCCAGAGAGTGAGGGGAGATTAATCGGTGTTATGGTATGGTATTACGACCCATCAAACATGTTACGGTCCGTAACACCTCACCGTAATGTGACCCAAATTTCTAGAATGTTTTTGAGGAAATCATAGGTGTTACGGTCCGTAGCACGTGTTACGGACCGGAACGCTGAGCGTCCAGCAAAATTTCATTAAATTCACCACTTCACAAAAAAAAAAACTCCATTTAAGCACGTAGCCTAGATTTTCAACCTTACGATCCTTGGGTTATGGTGTAAAACACCAGTTGACACCCTCACGTACCTCGGGTTACTCAGATTTCACCCGGTTTTCTCAAATTCTTCTTTGAAACATTTTATCGAACAGTTAGCAGGCAAACCAATTTACTAGTTTCAAAAGTGAAACTTTCAATCGGGATGCCCTCCGACTTAGTGGGAAACAATGCCCTTGTGCCTATGAGTCCAAATTACTCATAAATCATACCAAATGAAACCCTCATCTTAGTCAATCCATGTTCAAAAATCAATAAAACTTCACTAAATACCCTTCATGGTATACGATTTAATCATGGACGAACATATCAATCCTTGCGCTAGATGGATGAGTAGGGAGGTTAAAGCATCAACATACCTGATTGTGGAAAGATTTGATGAAAATGGAAGGAACTTGAGAATTAAAAGATGGCCTCCGCAATGAACTTAAGAGAAAACGACTTTTAAATGTAAGGGAAAAATAAAGAGATGGTAAGGAAGAGATGAAGAGTTGAGGGAAGAAGAGTTATAGGGGTGATGGGAAGTTATAAGGGTGGTAGCTGTTTGAAATTTGTGGAAATAGGTTTGTAACCGCCGAGCAAGGTATTTAAACCTTTCCTGACCGTTACGCTTCCAAATACGGACCGTAACATAGGTTACGAGCCGTAACTGGTGTTACGGTCGATCCAAACGACCCCATTTCATGCTTCATTAATAACCTGGCAATTATGCAGACGACGGTCCGTAACCCATGTTACGGACCGTAATACTTGGCGTAACATATGTCGAATTTCCAGTAGATGCTCAGGTGTTCTTCCAAGTTACGATCGCATGTTACAGTCCGTAACGCAATTCGACGGTTCATGTTACGGACCGTAACACTGATCTCCCAGCCTTCAGTGATTTCAGTATTTCTGCCCACTTGTTGCACTCCACGTTACGAGCCATAACAGGAGTTACGGCAGCGCAACATGGAGCGTCCTTTTGGTGCAATCTCTAGCACTTAGTTCTTTTTGCCACCTCTTACATGAGAATCCTATAACATCAGTAAACATCAAAAACACACAAGAAAACATAGGAAATACGACATTTAAAATAACATAAAGCAGAAAATGTGGGTTGCCTTACACACAGCATTTGATTTAACATCGCGGCACGATGTGATACCTACATTGCTAGCTCAGGAATCGTGTTTTAAACAATACCTATCAACCACTTTGCCATCATTAATGCACCAATGATAGTGCTTCACCCTCTGCGCATTTACTTTAAAAGTCCAAGTGCCATCCTCAGTTATCACTTCAATGACGCTTTCATTTGGGGAAACACTGACAATTTCAAATGACCCGGACCATCAAGATTTGAGCTTGCCGGGAAAGAACTTTAGGTGCGAATTGTATAACAGAACCAAATCCTTTGACTGAAAATCCCTTTTGAGGATCTTCGAGTCATGATAGTATTTCATTTTTTCCTTGTAGAATGTCGCACTTTCATAGGCATTGTGCCTAAATTCATCCATCTTGTTGATTTGAAACAACCTAGCTTGGTTGCTTCATCCCAATCCATGTTCAACTTTTTCAATGCCCAAAGGGCCTTATGCTCAAGCTCAATAGGCAAATGATATGCCTTCCCAAATACCAGCTTATACGGTGAAGTCCCAATAGGCATTTTGAAAGCAGTACGATATGCCTATAGAGCATCATCTAACTTTTTGGACTAGTCAGTGCAATTCACATTGACTGTCTTTTCCAAGATGCTCTTTATCTCTTGATTAGAGACTTCAACCTGATCACTCGTCTGAGGAAGATATGGCGTGAAAACCCTGTGATGCACGCTATATTTTTTAAGAAGATCAGCGAACGGTTTGTTGCAGAAGTGAGATCCACCATCACTAATAATGGCTCTAGGAATGCCAAATCTTGTGAAGATGTTGTTCTTTAGGAAAGCAATGACTCTCCTTCCATCATTGTTGGGCGAGGCCACCGCTTCCACCCATTTGGAGACATAATCCATAGTAATAAGAATATATTTTAGGCCATATGACCTCACAAATGACACCATAAAATTAATGCCCCACACATCAAAGAGCTCCATCTCAAGCACCAAATTCATCGGTGTTTCATGCTTCCGACCTATGGTGCCTTGGCGCTGGCATTTATCACAAGAACGTGATAGCATATTCGCATCACGATAGATGGCGGGCCAATAGTAGCCACATTCTTGCACCTTGGCTGCAGTTCTATTTCCACTGTGATGCCCACCAACAGGAGAATCATGAAAAGCCTTCAAGATTTCCATCACGTTAGATCCGGCCACACATCTTCTGATAATGTTGTCTGCGCAAGTCCGGAATAAATAAGGCTCATCCTAATAATACTATCGGCAATCTCTCAAGAATTTCTTCTTTTGATATGCCTTCAAATCTTCAGGAACAATGCCGGTTACTAAGTAATTAGCAATATCGGCATACTATGGTACCACATCACTGGAAACTGCCAATACTCTTTCATCCTGAAAAGTGTCATCAATATCTAGCACATCAGGCCGTGTCTGTACTTCTTCAAGTCTGGAAAGATGGTCAGCCACTTGATGCTCTGACGCTTTTCGGTCTTTGACTTCAAAGTCAAATTCTTGTAGCAACAAAACCCATCTAATCAACCGTGGCTTAGCATCCTTTTTAGAGATCAAATACCGCAAGGCAGCATGGTCAGTGTGAACCACTACCTTGGCACCAAACAAATAGGCTCGAAACTTTTCGAAAGCATAGACAATAGCAAGTAGCTCTTGCTCTGTCACTGTAAAATTCGTTTGAGCTCCATTCAGCCTTTTGCTTGCATAATAAATTGGGTCCAAGATTTTGTTGAACCTCTGGCCAAGCACAGTGCCGTTAGCAAGATCACTGGCATCACATATCAATTCGAAAGGTAGAGACCAATTTGGAGACACAACAATATGGGCTGTAGTCAATCTCAACTTCAACTCTTCAAATTCCTTGATGCACTTTTCATCAAAATTGTATTTCAACTCCTTTTCCAAATGTTTGCAGATTGGATTTGCAATCTTTGAGAAGTCTTTAATGAACCTTCTATAAAATCTAGCGTGCCCCAAGAAACTCCTAACCCCTTTAACTGAGATGGGTGGAGAGAGTTTTGAAATCATATCGATCTTGGCTTGGTCAACTTCAAACCCTTTCTTGAAAATCTTATGGCCAAGGGCAATTCCCTTCTTTACCATAAAATGACACTTTCCCCAATTAAGAACTAGGTTTGTCTCTTTACACCTTTGTAGCACCCGATCAAGATGATCTAAAAACTTATCGAATGGATCTCCCACAATGGAGAAATCATCCACGAAGGCCTCAAGAAAGTTTTCAACCATATCGGAGAATATGGACATCATATATCGTTGGAAGGAGGCTGGGGCATTGCAAAGACCAAATGGCATTCAGCTGAAAGTGAATGTCCCGTAGGGACAAGTGAAAGTAGTATTTTCTTGGTCTTCCTCTTCTAGCTGAACTCGATGCTCTTAAATTCCAGAGGGAATCCCCCGGATGTCTGAAATAGTCCAACCTAAGGCCCTCTAATGTTTTCTCAAGACTGTGGGAAGTCTTTTGTCACGACCTGACCCGAGGGCTATGACCGGCAGCCGGTGCTAACCCACCCGGGCACCTCTTGTCGTGAATTCACATTCACATCTAGGTGGACCACATGGCTTACTCATAATTCCTATACATCAATAGTACTAATCTCATTGGGCAACAATACATTTATATCATCAGCGACAACAATGCTCATATCCGTATACACAAGCCGATGAGGCTATTAAAATAATATACAAAATATGAGCCCACGAGGCTGCAAGACATCTAACCGTACAAAACTGTCTACGAGCCTCTAGGAAGAGTGTGTAACATCACATAGGTGGGACAGGAACTCGCCATGCCCATAGGTATGTATACAAAAGAGTAATACTAAAAGCTGTAGCTCCGGATGAAATAGAGCTCCTTTATGCAGTCCCTGAATAAGAAATCTATGGATCAAGCCTGTCTCCCTGTCCACCTGCGGGCATGACGCAACGTCCACAAACAAAAGGACGTCAGTATGAACAATGTACTGAGTATGTAAAGCATAATCAACATCATAATAGGAACATAAGAGACAACATAAGAGATAACATAAGCAACATCACAATAGGAGCATATTTACGTATTTCTTACATATATACATATACATTTATCCATATCCGTATCCATAATCATATCCGTATTCATATCCATAGCATACCGGTCTATAATGGTTCGGTGATTTCACATACCCGGCCATGACAAGGCTCGGTGTCATACATACCTGGCCCTACCAAGGCTCCGTGTTATCCGTACCCAACTGCAGTGGTGTGCACACAATAGATATCATACCCGGCCATATAAGCATCGGTGTTACATAGTAGTCATACATACTTAAACACGTATATATGTATATAAGAACCCATAAGTATCATCAGCATCATTACCATCATCGTTTTCGTTACGTCTATCTTCGGAGGGTCAACTATCATATAAGAGATGCAATAGAATCGTGAATGTATCAAAGATCATGAGCTTTGGTAATCTTAGAGAAAGAGTCATCTGGAAGACATTATGGAACTCATGAAAGTATATATACATATATAGCAAGGAACCATGCCTTAATGAAAGAAGGGTTAGCCTTACATACCTCTTTGTCTTCTTAACTATTTAACGTTCATCGTCGAGCTTGAGAAATCTACATTTAGAAGGATTCATACCATAGTTAAGCCTTAATGATACTATTAAATTCAAACGAGATTAATTCATGATCTAAAGAAAATTGGGCAGCATTTCCCTACTTCATCGACTTCCACTATACCACAATAAAACTCCCAAACATCCAAAATATCATCCACAATATCATAATCAAGTAGTGACATTACATTAAGCCTTCAATATTCACTCTCATATTCAACTCATACTAGCAACCTCATACCAACTTTTGCACATTTTTATACCACGCTTTCTCATCAACATTATTACCTCCCATAATGAGATTATATCCATATGATACTAAGAATCACAACTTAAGTTAGCTTACTCCTCAAAAACATCATAAAAACTACATTTAGACTTCATTTTCTACTTTCTTCTTCTACCCAAGTTTTTCTACAACCAAGCTTTCTTAATAACATGAAATAAGCATGGAAACTAACCTTTTTATCCCATAAGAACAAGATTTGGAGCAGCTATCAACTTGTGCAAAAACCCTAGCTACAATGCCCAAGTATTTCTTGAAATTTACTAACCCTAGGAAGCCTTCTAACACATGAACACTTTGATTCTTGCTATTTGATCCTTGTAATCCCTTGGATTTGGGTGAAATATGTTTGGAGAAGGGTTTTGGAGCTCTAGAGAGTCGGAAGAAGTGTGGGAAATGAAAAAATGAGTAAGGGTCATTCATACTTATAAAATAAAAATCTGACCCGACCCGATTATACTGGCCGTATAATTTATACGGTCCGTATAATTGGACCGTATAATCCCACCAGGGATCAACCTTCTCTGGAAGAAACCTACGGACCATTATACGAGCAGTATATTTTATACGGTCCGTACAAATGGCCGTACAACTGGAAAATTTTGATTTTCATTCTCGTCGACTCGTTTAACTTCCGATCCTTGTGGAACCTTCTTGGCACTTATATAACACTTCATTAATCATATAATAGGCCCTATAGCAGCCCCTTAAGATATTTCTAAATAAATATTATCTCAATTATAGGGGAAACCTTCCGAACACTACTTACATTTCATTTCCTTCAACGAACTTAGGCTCATATATTCATATAACTTCAAACTCTTATAGTATACACTTTAAGCTATCTAATGTTTTTCCTTAATCTCGTGAGGATTTCATAATCACCTTAAGCTCACGTTAGCCTGTCCACAAGGCAACCAGTACGGAAATTTCCGAGGTGTAACATTCTTTCCCCCTTAGGAACATTCGTCCTGGAATGTTAGGTTCTTGGGGATTCTATAAAAATTTCGCCAGAGTTTTCCCTATAATATGACACTACCATCTTGCGACAGCAACCCAAAATACGTCGCCTCACAGGGCTACACGACAACATCAATAACCATGGCCACACACGACCAGGGAAACATCAAGAAAAGCACTACATACCTGAAGATAATGGTGTCTCTGTCTGAGTCTCCTCTGGGGGTAAAAATAAATGCGGGTGCCTGAACTTCATGTCTTTTTCGGCTTCCCAAGTCATTTCCTCTTTATTATTATTCTTCCATGAAACTTTAACTGAAGCTACCTCTTTGGTTCTGAGCTTCCGTACTTGCCTATCTAAAATGACAATTGGGACTTCTTCATAAGACAGTTGTCTAGTAATTTGGACATCATCTATTGGCATAATTCTAGAAGGATCTCCAATGCACTTACGAAGCATCGATACATGAAAAATTGGGTGAACTGACTCCAAATCAGGAGGTAGATCTAATTCGTAAGCCACTTTGCCTACCTTGCGTATGATCTCATAAGGTCCAATGTACCGGGGATTAAGCTTCCCCTTTTTTCCAAATCTCATAACGCCTTTCATTGGCGACACCTTTAAGAATACCTAATCTTTCACTTAGAACTCTAAGTCCCTTCGACGATTATTTGCATCGAACTTCTGACGACTCTGAGCTGTTAATAATCGATCCTGTGTAAGCTTGACCTTCTCTATAGCTTGCTGGACCAAGTCTGGCCCTATTAATTTAGTCTCTCCTACTTCAAACCACCAAATTGGTGATCTACACGTTCGCCCATATAAGGCCTCATACGGTGCCATTTGGATGCTAGAATGGTAACTATTGTTGTAAGAAAATTCAATAAGCCGTAAATGATCATCCCAACTACCTCCAAAATCCAATATACCTGCTCGTAGCATATCCTCAAGGGTCTGAATGGTACGTTCAGCTTGTTCATCAGTCTACGGGTGAAATGCCGTGCTAATACTCACCTGAGTCCCCAAACCTTTTTGAAAAGATTTTCAAAAATTGGCGGTAAACTGAGTCCCTCTATCAGAGATAATAGATACTGGCTTACCGTGAAGTCGCATTATCTCTGTAACATAAAGCTTTGTATAGTCCTCTGCTATATATGTAGTTTTGATCGGTAAGAAATGAGCTGACTTCGTGAGTCTATCCATAATCACCCATATAGAATCATACTTACGTCGAGAACGGGGTAAGCCTTTAATAAAGTCTATGTTAATTACTTCCTATTTCCAAGTTTGAATTTCTATAGTTTGCAACAACCCACCCAGCTTTTGGTGCTCAGTTTTCACTTGCTGACAGTTAGGACATTGAGCTACAAATTCCGCTATGTCTTTCTTCATCCCATTCTACCAATATGTATATTTAAGATCATGATATATTTTTGTTGCTCCGGGGTGGACAAAATAACGGGAACAATGGGCTTCTCTCAATATTTGGTGGCGTAATCCTACAACATTAGGAACACATAATCTGCCTCGGCATCAGAGAACTCCATATCCAGAAGTCTCAAATGACGACTTCTCCTTCTGATGGAGTGTTTGTCTATAATGAATCAACATGGGATCTTTGTATTGTCGCTCTTTCACCTCCACTACTAGCGACGAGACCGCTAAATTTTGAATGATAGCTCCTATACTGCTTGAGTCCACTATTCGAACTCCTAGGCTAGCTAACTGTTGGAGCTCATGAGCTATCTCTCTTTTCTCTGGCTGGACGTTGCATAAACTTCCCATGGATCTACGGCTAAGAACATCAGCCACAACATTTGCCTTTCCGAGATGATACAGGATGTCAACATCATAGTCTTTCAATAATTCCAACCACCGCCGTTGCCGTAAATTCAACTCCTTCTGCTTGACGACATACTGAAGGCTCTTATGATCTGTATAAATATTAACGTGGACACCATACAAATAATGTCTTCACATCATCAATGCATGAATCACTACAGCCAATTCAAGATCATGGGTCGGATAATTTTCTCATATTTCCGTAGCTGCCTTGAAGTATACACAATCACCTTACCATGTTACAACAACAAACAGCCTAGCCCAATGCCTGAAGCATCACAGTATACAACATAACCTTCCGATCCTTCTGGAAGTGTCAAGACTAGGGTAGAAGTTAATCTATCCTTTAGTTCTTGGAATTGAAACTTAGCTGATTTCTAGGTCAGCTTCATGAGTGGTGCAGAAATAGAAGAAAAGCCTTTTACAAATCTCCTGTAATAACCTGCCAAGCCTAGAAAACTACGAACCTCCGTAGGTATTGTGGGCCTTGGCCAAGTTTTCACGGCCTCAATCTTTTGGGTATCTACCCGAATATCGTCGGCTAAAATAATATGCCCCAAAAAGGTCGCTGAGTTCAACCAAAACTCACACTTAGAAAAATTGGCAAATAACTCCCGAGTTTGAAGAACTCTAAGAACAGTACGCAAATGATTTGCATGCTCTGTCTCGGACCTAGAATATACCAAGATATCATTGATGAATATAATCACAAATAAATCTAGGAAGGGCCTGAACACATTATTCATCAAATTCATAAATACTGCCGGTGCATTAGTTAGCCCAAACGACATTACCCGAAACTCGAAATGGCCGTATCTGGTTCTGAAGGCTGTTTTGGTAATATCTTTCTCCCTAACTCGCACTTGATGATACCCGGATCTCAAATCTATCATTGAAAACCTTTTGACGCCTTGTAATTGGTCAAATAAATCATCAAACCTCAGAAGAGGATATTTATTCTTAATCGTCACTTTATTAGCTGCCGATAGTCAGTGCATATTCGCAAAGAGCCATCTTTCTTTAGCACAAACAACACGGGTGCTCCCCACGGGGAAGAACGAGGCCTAATAAAGCCTTTTTTAAGTAAGTCTTTCAATTGCTCCTTCAACTATTTCAACTCTGCGGGAGCTATTCTATAAGGAGGAATAGATATGGGTTTTGTATCTAGTAGCACATCTATGGCAAAATCAATCTCCCGCTCTGGATGGAGGCCTGGAAGCTCTTCCGGGAATACATCCGGGAATTCATTCACCATGGGGAAGGACTGAAGAGTTAGCGATTCAGCTTCTACATGTTGAACCCGAACTAGATGGTAAATACAACCTTTGGTGATCATCTTTCTTGCCTTTAGATAGGAAATAAACCTACCTTTTGGGGATGCGTATTTCCTTTCCATTCTTAAATTGGTTATCTCGGGAATCGGAAGCTAACCATTTTTATTCTACAATCAACATTGGCATAGCAAGAAGCCAACCAATCCATGCCCAAGATAACATCAAAGTCCACCATTATTAACTCATACAAATCAACCATAGTACGATGGTCGCAAATCAACCATAGTACGGTGGTCACAAATCACAACTACACAATTTCTGTATACTCGACTAGCTATCACCGGTTCACCAACAGGTGTAAATACCTCAAAAGAGTTGATCGACTCCGGTTTGACCCCAAACTAACCCGTAATGTATAGAGTAACATATGAAAATATGGAGTCCGAATCTATCAAAGCATATACATCATGAGAAAATACCGATAATATACCTGTGACGACATCGGGAGAAGACTCAAGATCTTGGCATCCAGCCAAAGCATAAATACGGTACTGAGGGCCATTAGAACCAAGGACTCCCCCTCTGCCTCTACCATGGCTGACTGGCGCATGTGAACCTGGCCCCATAGGGCGTATAGATGATGAAGGCCCTGCTACCAATCGAGGGGAAATCACGCATAATATGGCTTCCCCGACCGCATGCATAGCAAACCTCTGAACCTAGTCGACACTGGCCCCAATGTAACTTCCCACACTGGGAACATCATGGAATGGGTGGCCTTGCCTGACCCAAATCACCCCTGAACTGAGATCCTGAATCCTCGAAACTCTGACTCGCCCTGGAATGAGTAGATCTATCAAATCTCTGGCCTGTAAACCGTGGAGGCGCACTAGTCATAAAATATCTTGAATGCCTAGAAAACTACTGTCTTAGCCCGCCTCTAAACTCACTCGTCGGACCTGAAGATCTAGCCCTCTTGTTATACCCTCTATCATGCTCACGCTTACTTCTTTGCTGTTGTTGGCTTTTTTCCAAATTATGGGCATGGGCTTGAGTGCATGAAATATCCATGTTGTCTTTAAGGGATGCAGTGAAGCATCTATCCATCAAATGTGGCCCTAGGCCCCTCACAAATCAGTGTAATCGATCACCCATATCTGCAACCATAGCCGGAGCATACCTAGCCAAGGAATTAAAGCGGAGGTTATACTCTAAAGCACTCATACTTTCTTACCTAAGATTCAAGAACTTATCGGCTCTAGCTCGCTGAACCTATGGAGGCAAGAAACGTCGGAGGAAGGTATCCATAAATTCCTACCATACCGGAGGAGGTGCATGGAATCCACGTGAAACCATCCAAATCGTGTACCAATGAACTGCGATATCCCGCAATCTGTAGGATGCTAACTCTACTGATACAATGTCTGAAGCATGCATTAACCGAAGTGTCCTTAACATCCCTTCAATAAAATTGTGAGGGTCCTCATCCGACTTTGACCCTAAGAATTTCGGAGGGTTCAAGCTAATAAAATCACGACCCTTGCACTAACAACCCTATCACCTTGCCCTGTACCTTGCCGCTGAGTCTGGGCGGCAACCAACTGAGTAAGTAAATGAATGACCTCTTTTACATCTTGGCCTGAAGCATCGGGTGGAAGAGTTGGAGGTGCTGGAGCTGGGGCTGAGTCTCCCTCATACTCCTCAGAAATAGGTAATGAGTGAGAGGATTGCGATTGAGCCGCATTCTGGGACTCACCTTCCTCTATATCCATTGGCGGGGCTCTTTCAGCTCGCTTTCCTGCCACTGTCTTGCCCTTTTGGGTTGCCGTAGCTTTTCTCTTTACAGGTATCTCTGAGATACAAAATACATAGTTAAGGAAAGAGAAATCCTTATATCCTGGCTCTATCGCACGATCTTATGAAGAAAGAAGGTCATTCATTCCTAAAATGCCCACATCCTCCTGTTTATAAGCGTGGCGCGCAACACACCCACAAACAAGAATCTACTGGACACGGCTCGTAGACACACCCTAGGACGGAACTGTTCTGATACCACTTTTGTCACGATCAGACCCGAGGGCCATGACGGGCACCCGGTGCTTACCCACCCGGGCACCTCTTATCGTACATTCGCATTCACATCTAGGTGGACCACATGACTTACTCATAATTCCCATATATCAATAGCACTAATCTCATTGGGCAACAATACATTTATATCATCATCGACAACAATGCCCATATCCGGCGAGGCTATCAAAATAATAGGCAAAATATGAGCCGACAAGGCTGCAAGACATCTAACCATACACAACTGTTTATGATCCTCTAGGAAGAGTATGTAACATCATATAGGCGGGATAGGACCCCGCCTTACTGATAGGTATGTACACAAAAGAATAATACCAAAAGCTGTAGTTCCGGATGAAATGGAGCTCCTTTATGCAGTCCCTGAATAAGAAATCTATGAATCAAGCCTGTCTCCCTGTCTACCTGCGGGCATGACGCAGTGTCCACAAACAAAAGGACATCAGTATGAACAATGTAATGAGTATGTAAAGCATAATCAACATCATAATAGGAGCATAATAGACATCATAAGAGATAACATAAGCAACATCATAATAAGAGCATATTTACTTACTTGTATTTCATAGGGACCTTCCATTTCTAATGCATGCTCGTGTACATACATATATACATATACATTTATCCATATCCATATCCATATTCATATCCATAGCATACCCGACCATGATGGTTCGGTGATTTCACATACCCGGCCATGATAAGGCTCGGTGTCATAAATACCTGGCCCTACCAAGGCTCAGTGTTATCCGTACCCAACTGCAGTGGTGTGCGCATAATAGATATCATACCCGACCATATAAGCATCGGTGTTACATAATAGTCATACATACTTAAACACATATATATGAATATAAGAACCCATAAGTATCATCAGCATCATTACCATCATCATTTTCGTTATGTCTATCGTCGGAGGGTCAACTATCATATAAGGGATGCAATAGAATCGTGAAAGTATCAAGGATCATGAGCTTCGGTAATCTTAGAGAAAGAGTCATCTAGAAGACATTATGGAACTCATGAAAGTATATATACATATATAGCAAGGAACCATGGCCTTAATGAAAGAAGGGTTAGCCTTACATACCTCTTTGTCTTCTTAACTATTTAACGTTCACCGTCGAGCTTGAGAAATCTACATTTAGAAGGATTCATACCATGGTTAAGCCTTAATGATACAATTAAATTCAAACTAGATTAATTCATGATCTAACGAAAATTGGGCAGCATTTCCCCTACTTCATCGACTTCCACTATACCACAATACAACTCCCAAACACCCACAATATCATCCACAATATCATAATCAAGTAGTCACATTACATTAAGCCTTCAATATTCACTCTCATATTCAACTCATACTAGTAACCTCATACCAACTTTTGCGCATTTTCATACCACGCTTTCTCATCACCATTATTACCTCCCATAATGAGATTGTATCCATATCATACTAAGAATCACAACTTAAGTTAGCTTACTCCTCAAAAACATCATAAAAACTACATTTAGACTTCATTTTCTACTTTCTTCTTCTACCCAAGTTTTTCTACAACCAAGCATCCTTAATAGCGTGAAATAAGCATGGAAAATAACCTTTTTATCCCATAAGAACAAGACTTTGGAGTAGCTATCAACTTGTGCAAAAACCCTAGCTACAATGCCCAAGTATTTCTTGAAATCTACCAACCCTGGGAAGCCTTCTAACACGTGAACACTTTGATTCTTACTATTTGATATTTGTAATCCCTTGGGTTTGGGTGAAATATGTTTGGAGAAGGGTTTTGGAGCTCTAGAGAGTTGGAAGAAATGTGGGAAATGATGAGTAAGGGTCGTTCATACTTATAAAATAAAAATCTGACCCAACCCGATTAATTTATACGATCCATATAATTGGACCGTATAATCCCACCAGGGATTACCCTTCTCTGGAAAAAACCTACGGACCATAATACAGGCCATATATTTTATACAGTCCGTACAAATGGCCGTACAACTGAAAAATTTCGGTTTTCATTCTCGTCGACTCGTTTAACTTCCGATTCTCGTGGAACCTTCTTGGCACTTATATAACACTTTATTAATCATAGAAAAGGCCCTATATCAACCCCTTAAGATATTTCTAACTAAATATTAGTTCAATTATAGCGGAAACCTTCCGAACACTACTTACATTTCACTTCCTTCAACGAACATAGGCTCATATATTCATATAACTTCAAACTCTTATAGTATACACTTTAAGCTATCTAATGTTTTTCCTTAATCTCGTGAGGATTTCATAATCACCTCAAGCTTACGTTAGCCTGTCCACAAGGCAACCAGTCCGGAAATTTTTGAGGTGTAACATCTTTGAGTCTGGCCCTTATTCAGAAGTGATGACACAATAATTGGACGAGTACTATTTACTCCTAGAAACTCATATCTAAGATGAGATGGAAGTTGCTTGAGTTCTAACTTTGTGGCTCAATAATTGAAGGTTTTGCTGGAGGAGTTGTTCTCTTCTCTAGATCTAGAGACAATTTCTTAGGCTCATAATAGTAAGAACCCAAACCAGTGAGTGAGTTTACCGTCTCAATATATCCCTCCATTTATTCTTCATCAAAATTTACATAGATAGATGATAATGCTTCACCCAAGCATTCTTCTTCCATTTTGAACAAGTCACCTCATCATCATTAACCCGGAACTTGATCTCATGCTTTTATGAATCCATAAGAGCCCTCCCTGTAGCAAGGAGAGGTCTCCCTAGAGTAATAGGAATTTCTTGATCAACAGCACAGTCAAGAATCACAAAATCTGCCTAAGGAAGGAATTCCCCAACTCGAACAAGGACATCATCGACCACTCCAAATGGCCTTTTGATTGATCTGTCAGCCATTTGCAACCTCATGGTAGTGGGCCTTGGCATCCCTAGACCTGATCTCTTGAAAATCTCAAGAGGCATAAGATTTATACTAGCCCCGTTATCACACAACGCCTTGGCAAAATCTTGATGCCTTATAGTGCAAGGAATGGTGAATGCTCCAAGATCTTCCCTTTTTTAGACCGTGGTCTTAGAAATCATAGTACTGACACGATGAGTGATACTTACAGTGTCGTGTTTCAATAGCTTCTTCTTCTTTGTTAAGAGATCCTTGAAATATTGAGCAAACCCAAGCATCTCTTGGACAGCATCCCTGAAAGAAATGTTCATCGTCAATTGCTTGAGTTGATCATAAAATCGCAAGCACTTTTCATCCTCTATTTTTCTGAATAACCTTTGAGGAAAAGGCGGTAAAGATTTAAACAATTGAGTCAAAGAGAGAAAAGCTCTAGAAAGTTTTGCCTTCCCCTTTTCATTTTTTCCTCCTTGTGGCTTAGAATTCTCAAGATTATGCTCATCTTCAGCTATAATAGGGATTTCCTCCTCTATTTCATCTTCCACAATAACATCAGACACATTAGGTTGTGCTTCTTTTTCAACAATCGGCTCAAGATCAATCACCTTTTTATAAGCACCTTGGAGTATTTTTCCACTTCGGGTGCTAATAGCAGCTACATGCCACACAGAGTTTACCCCACTACCTTTCGGATTTGGAACTGTACCACTTGTTAGGTGTCCACGTTAAGGAGTATGAACTTTTCTTGAAAGTTCTTTGAATTGTGATTCAAGCTTCTGAATGGCCGTTGAATGAGATAATTGAACCTGAGACATTCCTTTTATTGTACTTTCAGTTCTGTCCTGGTTCATTAGTATTTTCTACATCATGCTCTTCATCTCAGCAGAATCATTAGCAGCATTGCTAGCAGAGTTGCTAGCTGAATTGTCTCTCCACTGCTGAGAATTTGATGATTTCCCCTTTGGTGGAATATAGGGGTTAGATCTCTTGTTGCCATAATTGCTATTATTGTAATTCCCTTGATTTGGATTTCCCTGATCATTTCTGTTGTAATAAGTCCCTTGAAATTGGTGTTGAGGCTTCTGCCATCGGTGATGTCGTGGACCTTAATAATTTTGCCTCTGATAACCCCTTTGGGAGTTGTTGACATAATTGACATCTTCATAATGTTGTTACCCCTCTTGGTGCATCCCCTCAGGGATTTAATACATCCCTAGTGGAATAGGTGGTAACTCCTCAACAATATTTACCCCCTGTGCATCCTTCTCTGCTAATTTCTTTGATAATAGATCCACCGTAGTTTGAAATTGAGCAAAGGAATGATCCCTCTCATGGTTCTCCTTTGTAACAACGGCTAGTGATAGACTACCATAAGAAAAACTCTCGTTATCATTCGAATGCCAAACTTGATTGTGGGTGGTGAGCTTATCGAGCAATCTGGTGATGTTGACAAATGACTTGTCCATGAAGCATCCACCAGCTACAGTATTGACAGCAATCTGATTCATTGTATCTAACCCCTTGTAGAACTTCTCTATCAGAATAGTATCCGGAAACCTATAAGTTAGAGATTGAGCTAGATAGTACTTGAACCTCTCCCATGCAGAATATAATTGTTACCCCGGGAGCTGTTTGAACTCAAAGATATTATCTCGAAGTTCAACCTTTTTCTAGGTGGAAACCACTTCTTCAAAAATATATTGGCTAGGTCGCTCCAGGTGTGAATAGAATTGCTGGGCAGCTTTTCATACCATTCCCTTGCCTGTCCAGCTAAGGAATATTTAAAGACCCGTAACCGAAGTGTATCAACAAAAACAACACCTTGGGATTGTTAAGAACATACGTACAAGAAGTTCTTCAAATGTCGGAGTGGACAATCCTCCGAAGAATTTCGGAAATAACCTTCAAGTTTCAACAGCTGATAGATAGAGTTATCGATTTTGAAAGTAGCATTTTCGGTCCTAGGAGGAACCACAACAGAAGCATAATCAGCTTCATTGATGAATTCCGTAAATATATTCTCATCCTCCTCCTCTTCCGGTGGTGGTGGGTTCACCTAGAGCCCACCTTGGTTTCCTTGATTTCGATTGTGTCTTCCTGCCATTTTCACCTGGTTCACCAAAAACAGCAAACAAGGTGTGATGGAATAGAAAAAGTTCTAAAGAAAAGTACACAATCATCAGTAATTTCAAAATTGTATTCCCGGGCAATGGCACTAAAATTTGATACGCTCAAATTACATTTATTAGTGGCGTAAAGTGGACGTTGTCAAATATAATAACCCAAACAAGGCTGGGGTCGAATCTCACAGGAAATATGGATAGAAAAGAGTACTAATTGTATGTAATACTGGTCTTTAAAAGCTTTAATTCTATTCCGAATAGTTTAGAATAATTGTTTTGTAATATAGACTAATACTATGACTTGAATTGTAATTAATGCCCGAGAGACTGAGGTTGTGTTCCCCGTTTTGATTAGATATTATGCTTCAGGTTTAAATATGATATACTTCTAATGCTTGTTCTAAGGATCTACACTTGATCCCTCAAAGACTTCCTAATGTTTCCCAACAGTTAATACATATTTCCTCTTTATGATTTTCCCAAATACAAAAGAGTTGATATCGAAGAACAATCAATAGTTCCAATTAGACTTGTTCTTATTGCTAAGTTAGTCTATTAAACGAGGGTTCACGCCCCAAGTCATTGTTATTCAATCTTACCAATGCTAACTCACTTTCCCATGAAAATTAGAATAATGGCTTAGGCTAATGCTTGTAATCATTACCCAACACTAAAACATAAAGATTGAATAAACACCAACAACCATTATGCATATATCAATAATAGAAACTCATTCACGTAATAGCCATCATGGGGCTCACAACCTTAGAATTAAAATTAGATACTCATACTTTTGTTCAATAAAGAAAGCTCAAAAGATGACATAATGTACTTACAATAGTAAACAAAAGAACTAAGGATGATATTGAGGCCTTAAATGCTCCAACAACTTCACAAAGTATATAATGATAAGAGTTAATGCTCTAAAGTGAATGAATAATGGTTGAAAAACCTAGACTTAACTATTTATAGGACCAAACAACGCGCCAAAATTATGGACAAAAACACCTTTCGTGGCATCGTTACGGAGCGTAACACATGTTACTGTCCGTCCTTTATCGGCTTCATATTAGGTCAACCGTTATGACTTCTTTCGACGGAGCGTAACAGAGGTTATGGTCTATATCATCCAGCGGATCTTGGCTTCATATTTTCAGTGGACATCATCTTGACAAGAATTACGCGCCACGTTACGCCCTATAACTTGTGTTATGGACCGTCCTTCTGGGTCGTAACATTGATAATTCCTTCAGCATGTTATTGGAATTTCCCTTCAGATTACGGTCGACGTTACAGTCCGTAACATGAGTTACAGACCTACGTTCTGAGTCATAACGCTGATAATCCATCAGCATGTTTTGGAAATTTCCTCTCAGGTTACGAATCACGTTACGGTTCGTAACACGAGTTACGGACCATCTTTTACCTCCAAGTTGTCCATTTTTTAGCGATCTTCGTCATTTTCGTTCCTTAGTCAGTCAAACCTATAAAGCATCAAAATAATATAAGAAACGATATAAAAACACTTAAGAACAAGTAAAAACTTTAAGTAAAAATACATAAAATGTGCCGAAATTCACAGCACATCACTCCCCACATAAAATTTCATAGGGGGTTTTCCCATTCAAAATCGAAGATCAAGGTGTTCCATTGATCAAGTACCCCGCAGTCAAAACACATTCTCCCCAGAATTTGATCGAAAGATGATCTTGAAATCTAAATGCTCACACCACATTAAGAATGTGACGGTGTTTTCTTTTGACTATTCCATTCTGCTGCGGTGTCCCTGTGCAAAATATTTGAAAAAGAATTACATGTACGAAGAAATGAGTCCTCATACATGTGAACTCAATTTCGTTATAACGTATAACAATCTTCGCCCTCATACCAAATTGCCTATCCACCAAGGCGAAGAATTGTTCAGGGTTTGGGGCACTTCTCGTCACGATCCAAACTAGAGGGCCATGATGGGCACCCGGGCCCTACCTGTTGAGCACCTCTAAAACATGCTTTCATATCGTAATCTTACACAAGGGTGGACCACGAGGGTCATCAGATGGTAACATGCTAGATCATAAGAGAACTATATTGAAAATGGACGAGCTCGAAAGGACATACATATATAACCATGCTGAACAAAACTGTACATCCGACAAGGCTATCATAGACACCTATACAACAAAATATAGGCCGAGACGGCCATACAATGTCTAAGTATACCATAACTGTCTACAAGCATCTATTAGAGTACATGACATGATAAGGCCGGGATAGGGTCCCGCCATGCCCATTTATACAATAAAAACATATCATACCGAGACACGACATTAATTCTGAGATAAGTGGAGTGCTCCAATATCAGCTGAACAACAACCTACTGAGGTGGGTCGTCAACCTGAACCGACGGGCATGTAAAGCAGCGTCCCTCAGGCGAAAAAAGGGAGTCAATATGGATAAAGTACTGAGAATGTAAGGCATGAAAGCAACATAAAGGAGACATAAAAATACATATGATAAAAGGAGTGCAACCTGCATATCTAAGCTGCTTATGGGGCCAATGATATGCAAAAGTACTGTATATATGCGTATATAACGCCTGCTTATATATATATATATATATATATGCCAAGCCTCTGTGGGCATCCCATCATATCGCATCGGTCTGTGTGGTCATAATTATCATCATATGACTAGCTGCAGGTGGTAGTGCGTATTTAACACCGTAATCTTCCCTATAACCCATACAGATATAATATAAGTATACACATATATAATGCATGAATGTGATAAGAGTACATCCTAAATCGATCGGAGTGACGTAGGGTCGTTACACCTCTGAACATCATTATGAGATAGCATTTCGATCAACAAGTGAATCTATGAAGCATATGAAATTTAGAGAAGGACTTGCTAAGAACAATATTACCAGAACATGAATCAACATAGAATATCTCTAGCTGCTAAGAATGGAATCATTATTGAATAGCGTTACGTTTACGTTTCGTTCATATGGATCATGCCAAAAGAAATAAAGTTAGCCTTGACATACCTTATATCAACTCCTCTCGTGAAAGAAAGTTAGCCTTGACATACCTTATATAAACTCCTCTCGTAAGTGACCAAGCTTAGATTCCTCTTAAACAAAATCTACAATCACTATAACTCTTAATGACAACTAACGAACATTAAATATATTCTAAACAAATTTGGACAACATCTCTCCATAGTTTACCCGACATCCATAACCTCCAATCAACCCACAACACAAGAACAACATTCAACACAATATATACAAGCTAAACCAATCATTTCCAGCCATAAAATCCCATCAACACAACTTCAACGCAAAGTCAGTACACAAAGACAACATAACATATGGCTTTCACCTTCTCCCATGTGATTCTTCAACCAACTTATTAATGACTTATAACACTCCAAATACATAGAGGAGAGGTTAAATATTACCTTTACTGAGCTTGCTTCACCTCTAAGAATCCTCAAAACTCAGCAACAACAATAAGAACTTAAACCTCAACTTGCATCCAACACCTTTACTATAATCTTCCACCTTTGGAGAGTTGGATTTGGTCTTGGATCACTTAAATTATGTTCCTTAGGCTTGAGAGAGGGTTCGGGGGTCTCTAGGGAGTATTTTTGATGAGAGAGATATGAAAAATAATGTTGAATGAGGTTATTAACGAAAATATATCAACCAAAGTTGGCCACCGCCTTTGATCTATGTTGGCATTTGCGGCAAAAGATGACCTTGTAGATCATTTCTAGAAACTTTCTCAGCCTTGACTCTAATATGCGACCATGATTTGCGATGCAGATCAAGCTTCACACTTCCCGAACTTCATCAAAATGTATCTTCTTCAACTCGTATGATCCTGAACCTTTAGGTAGCCACTTATAACTCATATAAGACCTTCCACAACCTTTTAGAAACTTCATAAGTTGCAGATTATGCTATGCACTTCCCGAACTTCATCGAAATATATCTTCTTCAACTCGTATGATCCCTAAACTTTAGGTACCAACTTGTAACTCATATACAACCTTCCACAACCTTTTAGAAATGTCATAATACCTTCGACTCATATTAGTTTACTTACGATGCAAACAACGTGAAATTTTATGAGATATAACATCCTTCCTCCGTTAGAAACATTCGTCCTCGAATGTTAAACTCTTAAAAGTCTACGAGAATTTAGGCTGAGTCTCCTTTGCAATCATACTACTACTATCCTGCCACACAGCTCAACAACATAGTGTAATTTCACACAGGGCAATAACAATCAATAACAACATTGGTCTCACACGACCATCAAAAGTAACTGACAATATAATGCATACCTGAAGATGATGGTATCATAGCTTGATCCTGCTATGGGATCAGAAACAAATGAGGATATCTAGACTTCATAACTTCTTTAGCTTCCCAAGTCATCTCCTCTACATTCTTATTTCTCCAGAGTACTTTTACGAAGCCACATCTTTGGTTCGTAACCTGTGAACCTAGAGATCTAGAACAATAAAGGGACTTCTTCGTAGGACAACTGCTCTGTAACTCAGATATCATCTATAGGTACAACTTTGGAAAGATCCCCGATGCACTTATGGAGCATGGATATATACAAGACCGGCTGTACAAACTCCAAGTCTGAAGGTAGGTTTAGCTCATAGGCTACTTGGCCTACTCTACGTATAATCCTGTAAGGCCCGATGTATCTAGAACTAAGCTTTTCCTTCTTACAAAATTTCATGACTGCTTTCACAAGAAATACCTTCAGGACCACCCAGTCATCCACCTGGAAATCCAAGTCTCACCGTATATTATATGCCTAAGACTTCTGGAGACTCTGTGCTGCTAGTAACCTCTCTTGAATGAGTTCCTTCTTCTATCAACCTTGATTCTCTGACCTCGAACCATTAGATAGGCGATCTGCACTTTCACCTTTATAAGGCCTTATACGAGGCTATTTGGATACTAAAATGGTAGCTATTATTATACGCGAACTCAATAAGTGACAAATTATCATTCCAGCTACCTCCAAAGTCTATCACACATGCTCGTAGCATATCCTCGAGTTTGAATAGTACACCCAGCTTTCCCGTCTGTCTGGGGATGAAATGTTGTACTAAGGTTTACCTGAGTCCCCAATCCCTTCTGGAATGATTTCATGAAGTTAGCTGTAAAATGTGCACCTCTGTCCGAAATAATAGATATTGGAACATCAGGAAGTCGCATTATCTCCTTATATACAACTTCGCGTAATCCTCAGCGGAATAAGTAGTCTTCATAGGTAGAAAATGTGTTGACTTTGTAAGTATATCAATAATCACCCATATCAAATTAAACTTGTACTGGGAATGAGGTAAGCCTGTAATGAAATCTATATTAATCTTCTCTCATTTCTAAGTTGGAATCTATATATCCTGCAACAATCCACCAAGCTTCTGATGTCTTTACCTGCTGACAATTAGGGCATTGGGCTACGAACTCTGCTATATCCTTCTTTATGCCATTCCACCAGTAAGCCTCTTTGATATAATGATACATATTCGTCGACCCTAGATGAATAGAGTAGCAAGAATAATGAGCTTTAACCATAATCTGCTGAAGTAACCCTGCAATATTCAGAACGCAGGGTCTGCCTCGATACTTCATAACTTCGTCTTCAAAAATCTTGAAAAATAACTTATTTTTATATGGGGCTATCTCCCTGTACTGAATCAAGGAAGGATCCTCATACTAGTGTTTCTTAACCTCAACTACTAAGAATGATGTCTCTATATCCTGAACTGTAACTCTGCATTGCATGAGTCCAATAATCGAACTCCTAGGCTAGCTAACTGATGAAGCTCATGAGCTAACTCCCTTTTCTCTGCTCGCAAGTAAGACAAACTACCCATAGATCTATGACTAAGGGCATCGACTACTACATTCACCTTTTAATATGAACTCGAGGAGAACACATGATTCAAATTTCTTCACCTGAGGCCGAGCCAAGGAACTACAAGCCCTACAAGAAATGTTTATGCAAAAAGAGTATTTGGAGACCTTTGAATAGCTCTTTAGGAGAGCGTATGACATATGGATGATTGATTGCTTACGTTGGAGTGAAGTAAAGATTGAGGGGAACGATGGTGGCTAGCCATGCAAAGAGGCTATTCTCTAAATTCAAACCATCATCCATAAGAAAGACTACCAAACAAGGCCTTTGTTTCATTAAGAGTATTTTTGTAATAGATAGCCTAGTCTTCTTTAGCATAGTTGTATAAATACTACACTTCGTTATTTCATTACTTATATTATGTGGAGAGTATGTTGAATTGAGATGAATACTCTAAATTGAGTGATAGTTTATTTTGGTAGAAATAGAGTTAGTGTAGTGCTAGTCTAGTGATTAATGAAAGTTAATTATGATGGATTCCATTGTTGGCTATTGAACCCTTTTCCATTGATTTCATATTAAAGTTGTTCATTTGTGGATTCATTTGATTAACTCTTAATTGAATCCAAATAGTATAGGTTCGTTAGTAGGAATCGATTAAGAGGGTTTGGATTTCATATATCCGAATTTACCTATAGTTACTTTACTACTTGGGTCTTTCTTCTATCCCTCTTCTTCATATCCCAATTTCTTCACTTCTCATCTTTGATTTCTTCTCATTTTTAGTTTCGGCGTTTTTGTTGTTTGAATTCGTGTCTTTCACAAGCTAGCTCGTATCATTTAGTATCAGAGCATAGGCTTGAGTGTTATTTCTACAATCCTCAATCTTAGGTTCAAATAAATTGAAAAAATATGAAAATTCCTAAAAAAAATTAAAATTACTAAAAAATTTGAAAATTTGTTTTGTTCATTAGATTTGTGTGAAATTGAGTGTAGATTTGAGTTCCTTGATATCAAATCTACCTAAATCTAAAATTTCGGAGCGTTTGGACAAGTTTTAAAAAATCACCATTGAAGACCTTCAAGCTTTTTGAAAAACTTTAAATGGGTCTTGGTGATTGAGGTTTGATTGAGGCTAATTTGTATTAGAGTTTGTTCTCCAAGTCATGGGGAGTTTAAATCCGAAATTTGGTGAAAAAACAATTTGATTTTGGGTGGATTGGAAACTTGGGTGTTCTTGGTGTTCACACGAACCTTCATATATTCCTCTTGAAAAAGGAGCCCAAAGGAGGGTGTTGATCCAAAAAATTTCATCCAAAGTTGTGAAAAGGTGTTTGTTGGCCCAGAAAGAGCAAATACTAAGTTGTGTGGGGTCAAGCAAGTCAACAAGTAAAAAGAAATCTTTTAAAAAAATATGGACCACGTGGCCCACATACCTAGCCACGTAGCTGGAGGCAAGGGAATTTAGCTACTGGTTTGACCCACGTACCAAGACGTGGGCTACGTAGCCAAAACAAGGCCACCAACCTAGCCAAGAAAGCAAGCAATTCACTTCTGTTTTTGCCCACGTACTTTTATATGGGCCACGTGCTTCCGCCACCCTCAACCATGCCACCATTACGTAGAAAAAGGCCACCCACACATCTCTAACCCTCTGCCACACACCCATCCCACCCGCATTCACCCAAAAATGTGCCCAAAGTACTACCCTATACACCACAAAACCCACCCACGTCCCTTCCAAAACCTACCCACGCCGGTCCAATCACTTATGGATCCTCTTTGACCATTTTTAGGGTTACATATCATGCCATATACAACCCATATGTAAGGCACACCCTCCAATTGTACCCGTATTTACCTGAATTTTCACTGCAAGTTTGTTCTTCGACCCGATTTCATTCCATTTTTTTTTCTAATTGTTGAACTCTGTTTTGTCTCTTTTCATCTCATTTATTTAATTCTCCAAGCTAATTAATGCTTATTATTTGTTCCTACTTAGTTGTCAATTAGTTCTTGAGTCCCATTTCTTCATAACAATTATTTTTCAATCTTTTCTCGTTGAAACTTCTTTGGCTCAAGTATGTTAGTGATCAAGTCGTCCATTAGAAGAAGCTTTAGGTACAATGGTAAGCTTGAGTGTAAATACGAGTGACGTGAGGAACCTTACTACTAATCTTGTTTCCTCGTTTTGTAGGTACAAGATGAGAAGTCATAAGAGAAGAAGATATAAGATATTATGTCATCCATAACCTCGGAGTCTTGTGATGATGATATGAGAGGTTATGTCCCTAGTGATGGAGGATATGACTATAATAGTAATGGAGGTTATGATTATGATGGTGAGCATGACTACTCCTACAATGAATATGAGATAAGTGGACCTCATGCGGTCTCATGAAGAAGATGAAGGAGTAGAAAAGCTTTATGAAGAATCCTATAGTGAAGAAGAAAGTTATGAAGGTTATCATACTACACACTATGGGTATGTAGGCAACTTGAGGTATATTCCTTCCTCACACATACGTTATGAACCAATTGGTGAAGATTTGCATGAAATAGGAAGTTGTGATGAAGTTGAAACGTATGCTTACAGGCCTTGTGATGAACGTGATTATGAAAATAGTGAGTTTGAACATGATATTTGTAAAGAATCTTCTAGTAAATATGCATGTGCAACACATCGTGTTACTTCCTATCCCAAGGAGAGTGGTGTAAGTGTATGGGTTGGACTAAGTTAGCGTCGTCCTAGGAAGAGGAGAGAGTATGCATTTCCTATTTCAATAAATACAACGAATTATGCTTTTTATCCTAATACGAATGTGTCATGTTCTCAATATGGTTATGATGTAGAAGGTAGGAGGGAAGTAATGGTAGATGATGGAAGTAAGGGAAATGCATTATTTCAAGGAAGAAGAGATCCAAAGAGGTGAGTTCTTGAGATGAAAGTCAATCTACTTTGTAGTGTGGGGTATGTCCTTGTGTTTGATGATGGTAGCTATGGAAAACACCTTTCCCCTTAAGTGGTTGAAGAATTGGGTACAGAATGTGTGATGAAACAAGATCCTTACTATGATCAAAGAGGGTACTTGATTGATAGGAGCGCGAAGGTGTTATTTGCCCATGGAAACTACTAAGAGGAGATTTAGTATGACATACTTCCCATAGAAAATTGCCACTTGTGTTTTGAAAATCTTTGGTTCCAAGAACATAAGATTTCATATGGGCAAGAATGGTATAAGTATGCAGTGGACAAGGAAGGGAGACCTATCTTTCCACCCATACTTCCTAAAGATGAAGCAATTGCAAGTGAACCCCTTCCAATGGTGAGTAGTGCTGAACCACGTTTAGAAGAGCTTTACTACTTGTGTTTTGAAAATCTTTGGTTCCAAGAACATAAGATTTCATATGGGCAAGAATGGTATAAGTATGTAGTGGACAAGGAAGGGAGACATGTCTTTCCACCCATACTTCCTAAAGATGAAGCAATTGCAAGTGAACCCCTTCCAATGGTGAGTAGTGTTGAACCACGTTTAGAAGAGCTTTACCTAATGATAAAACACTTATGCAAGGTACAACAAATGAAGGAGAAGAAATCCAATCCTTGTGAAGCGAAGGGGAAGATTTAAGTGGAGGGTTTTCCTAACCCTTCTAAAAGAGTACTTGACACTTATGCCAACTCCCATGAAATTGAGAGAGAAAAGATTAAGAGGAGTAAGGGAGTGAAAAGTGAAAACTCTAGAGTGAAAAAGGGAGAGATTGCGAGGAGTCATATGAGAGGGTTGTCACAACCACATTCTAGCTCTTGTAACTTCTCTTTCTTCTCTAGTTGTCTTAATGATGGTGTAGGTATTCTTGAAATCAACTCGAATGATGAACCTCAAATTTTGAAAGTTTATGAGGTAGTTAAAAGCTTCCCAACGGAGCAAATGGGCCAACAAGTTGAGAACCACGGTAAAGAAGATATTTTGTCTGTATTTTAAGGTAAAATAACTAAACTTAACACTCTAAATGATGTGAATGGTAATGTTGTTGAATTGAGTAAGAGCGAAAACTCGTTTTTATGTGAGCTTAATGAGTCTTTACCATGTGATGAGCTTAGTTCTTTAAAGATTGTTGACGATGCGTTAATATGGGTGATCTAACACTAGTTGATCCTATTGATGACCGAATTGATTCTTCGTGTGAGATGAATTTGTGTTCACCTAGTGTTGACACTTTTGATGTTCATGTTAGTACATTATCACATGATATGATAGTTCACGTGCTAGTTTATCCTAGCGATGACCGAATTGATTCTTCTAGCAAGATTGATTTGTGTTCAACTAGTGTGGATACTTGTATTGATCAATTTGTTTGCTATGATCGTCCATTAATTGAGGAGATTGTGATGTGCTTAATGAACCTCAAGTTAGTGATGATATTGGTGTAATTGATCTTGTGGAGAGTCATGTAAATGAAAATGGTTTGAAAGGTGACATTTGTCTTTTTGAGGATAAGATTGCATGCTTTGACTCTTCATTGATTCTTCTCTCCTTAAAGATAATGTCTTATTTGATATCGACATGACTTGTGAAATAGATGTACCTAGTGGGATGTATGATAATATTGACAATGTTGCCACCCTTGGAGGCTACAAATTATTTTGTAACCCACTATGAGATAATGATGTGCTTGGTCATGATGACAAGCATGGGGTGGGTGAAATTATTGACATCATCCCCGATGACGAAGAGTCTTTCTTAAGGGTTTGTAAACCATTTCGAAAGTGAGTGCTCTATAAAGAAGGGGAGCAATATGCAAGGAAAGGAGCCTATATTTTGGAAGGACGGTCTTCTATCCTAAGAGGTGAGGAGATGTTATTCGAAGCTAGGCATAGGTTCCATCAACTTAAAGGTAAAACTCTCTCTTTTGATAAACTTGATTATTTGATTGACTTATTTGTGAAGTTTCATAAAAGGAGGAGTCTTGAAGAGTATAACCATTAAAGGAGGCCTCATTGGGAAACAATTTGGTATAAATTCACATCTTGTACTTCCCTTAAGAATGGTATGTACTCGTGGCTCATGCTTATTTGTAGGCTTTCTAAAATCATGGAGGTAACTTATTTGTGTCATGAGTATAGTAGTAACACTTTTATCCATTCATGTGATTCTATTATAATGTTATTACTTGATTTTATTTTGGGCTTGCATGGGGACCGTGAGCAAAATAGTGTGGTGGATACATTTGTATTTGACCCCGGTGTTGACTTGGGAGTGATTTCTTCCTTAAGGTGGGTAAGTGTAATGATTACACCCTTGACTTGGGTTGGCTTGTTTGTAAACTTGCACTTAGCCATAAGGGAGGTCACTTGTTTCTTGACTTAAGGGGAGATATGTGCCTTTCAATTGTTAGGACCAATAAGAACTTGCATGATTGCCTTCCTAATGCATTGGTTTCTTTGACCTACCCCTTTGTCCCAATATCTTGGATAGCCAAGTGTCTTGGGCATTATATGGATACATATTGTTTCTATATCTTTGTGATACTTGGTTATATCATAAGAGTGAGCCATTTAATGTGTTGATTACATGCTTTTCTTACTTTAGGTATCATTTGCCTTATGATGATTACCTTATTTGTTTGTGTAAGAGGATATGCATTCATACTCTTCTATGTCTTGCAAAGTATAGATTCGAGAACGAATAATTTTCAAGAAGGGGAGGATGATACGATCCTATGGAGCACACATGATTTAAATTTCTTCACCAGAGGTCGAGCTAAGGAACACCAAGCCCGACAAGCAATGTTGATGCAAAAAGAGTCTTTAGAGACCTTTGAAGAGCTCATTAGGAGAGTGTATGACGTATGGATGATTGCTTGGTTGTGTGGACTGAAGTAAAGATGGAGGGGAATGATGGTGGCTAGCTATGCAATTCTCTAAATTCAAGCCACCATCCATAAAGAAGACTACCAAACAAAGCCCTTGTATCATTAAGGATATTTTTGTAATAGCTAGCCTAGTCTTCTTTAGCATAGCAGTATAGATACTACACTTAGTTATTTCATTACTTAGATTGTGTGGAGATTATGTTGAATTGAGATGAATACTCTAAATTGAGTGATAATTTGTTTGGTAGAAATAGAATTAGTGTAGTGCGAGTCTAGTGATTAGTGACAGTTAATTATGGTGGATTCCATTATTAGCTATTGAACCCTTTTGCATTGATTTCTTATTAGAGTTGTTCATTTGTGGATTTAGTTGATTAACTCTTAATTGAATTCAAATATTGTAAGTTCGTTAGTAAGAATCGATTAGGAGGGTTTGGATGTCATATATCTAAATTTGCCTATAATTTCTTTACTAAGTGGGTTTTTCTTCTATCAGTCACGACCCAACCCCGTGGGCCATGACTAGTGCCCGACCTGGACACCTGTATACGTACCTGTTAGATATAGTCAAACTGAAACTACGAACAATATGGAAACTTACGAAAGAACTCTAACGGTTCATAATGTCATTATATATATATATATATATATATATATATCCAGATAGACTGTCTCCTGAGGAGTCACAACTAATCAGATCATAAAATGATACGCAAGCCGACAAGGCTGCCACTACACATCAATATCATGTCATATGCAAGCCGACAAGGCTTCCATTACAGACGAACATATACATAGCACAACGTTAAGACACAGCTGAACAGAACTTATACACAACCCACACATATGTCTACAGGCCTCTAAGAGTATCGATAGAGAAATATGACCGGACAGGGCCCCGCCGTACCCCTGGATAAACATATACATATACATTATAAGATCTGTACCAGAAGTCTAGGATCCGGAACAATGGAGCTCTCCAAGACGGCTGAGTAGAAGTCCTATGCTGAAGGGTCACCAAACCGACTATCTGTACTTGCGAGCATGAAACGCAGCCCCCCGAAGAAAGGGGGTCAGTACGGAATATGTACTGAGTATATAAAGCATGAAATACAGTAAAGGGATCATAACTGAAATAGAGAATACAGAAAACAAGTACAATGTCCAGAATACCAAAACACTTGCCCTTTTGAAACATAAATCATGCATGTCAAAATCATAGATCATACCCAGCCCATTATGGGACTCGGTGAACATGGTCGCCACCCCGTCTTTGGCGCCATAACACAGCATAACACCATAAGCACATCATAACGCCATAAACACATCATAACGCCATAACACAGCAAAACTCCATAAACACATCATAAAGCCATAACACAGCATAACACCATCATATATATATATATATATCATATTCCGGCCCTCTAGTGAGGGACTCGGTGAACAATGCAGTGAGACTTTGCACGATAACATACCCGGCCCGGGACTCGGTGAAAGACATATTGAGGCATGCACGAGCAGAGTAGTGACCAACCATATGCAATTTAAATCATTATCAAGACTCAACAGAATAAGAAGGAAAGATTAACACCTGAGTATCAATAGCGACAATCATGTCAAGTATCCCTCGAATGTTATTATAGTTTATATTAAAGAGCCTTAGGAATCATAGACATGTATCAAGATAATTGAAATAGCTTATAGAAGTCAAGGACATTAGTTATCATAGAGTCTCTAAGAATAGGAGCTTATATATATATATATAGACTACTGTCCAACGTATAGAAAACTTGAGAGGGAAGCTCAATCATTTTAAGAGTTCTAACATCAAGAAGTGAATAGGAATCATGAATCACACTCGAAACTTATGAATAGAATTACCCCAAAGCTCATATACTCGTCACTTATATCTAAGACATGCCAAAAGAAAGAAGGGACAACTTTACATACCTGTTAAATATTAATCGTAATCTCGTTCGCTTCGTCGCCCCTTTAGCCTATTTAATATAGAGGTAACGCTATCGTTAGTAAACTATACTTTTTAGGTCGTAAATTTGTAGCCAGCCGCTTATAGGACTCATTCTTTAACTTATACTTTCTAGATTAGGGTTTTTCATTAGTTAAGGACTTAACGGAAATCGGGCAGCATTTCCCCTATATATTCGCCTAACCCGAACTTCCAATTATCCTCCTGTTATCACAGAAATACCAACAATGACAGTAATAGCAATATTCATATAGAATCCTTACAATTCAGCCCATAAACAACTTTAACAATCCAATAACCCTTTTTAATCCTTTTCAACCCACAATTTCGTATAACAACGTTTTCATGTAATTTCTTACTTCCAATTTTATCCAATCCAATTTTAATAATTCCATTACAACACTATTAACACAATTACACCACAAAATAAGAAAATCTTACCTAAATTTTCTCGGAGGAATTTCTACACTCAATTGCTCCAATTTCACAATTTCTTCTTCCTCAATTCAATATCCAATGTTGCTATCACCTCCTTGAACTTGTAATTCACTTGAAACTTAATCAAAATGGCAACAAAATAATTTTTTACATTCAGCCATGGCTGGCCGAGAGCAGCCATGGAGCTAGAGTGTTCTTCCTTTTTTTTTTCCAAGTTTGATTTTGTAAAAATGAAAGTGAATTTGCAAATTGTTCACATTCACTTCATATATATATGGTTGTCCTTTGATATACACGTACCCCCCCCCCGCCCCTTGTGACTCATCAAAATGATTTTCTTGAATTGTTTGTTTTGTTTTTTTTTAATTTTCGGGTGGGGCCCACTTCTGTTAATTAAATTAATTAATTTTAATAAATCATTAATCCTTACTTAATAATCTAATAACAATTAATTAGTTCCTAATCTCCAATAATATTTCTACACTAAATAAAATTTATAAACAATTTGTGTACTAATTAAAATTGAAAATTAAAAGTTCCTATTTCATGTCCGAAAATAATCCCGTCTTTAACTTAAGTCGACTAGCCTGTGAATAATTCGACGTATAAAAATACGGGGTATAACACTGTCTCTCTTCTTCTCATCCCAATTTCTTCACTTCTCATCTTTGAATTCTTCTTATTTTTAGTTTCTGAGTTTTTTTTTAATCCGTGTCTTCCACAAGCACGATTGTATCACCTTCCTTGGATAGTATAGAATATCAATGTAGTAATCCTTCAACAGCTCCAACCTTTCCCTCTAATGCAAATTTAACTCTTTCTGCTTAAAGATATATTGAAGTCTCTTATGATCAGCATAAATATCAACATGGACACCATATAAATAATATCTCTAAATCCTAAGTGCATAAATCACTGCAGCTAACTCCAAATCATAGGTCGGATAGTTCTTCTCGTGCTTCCTCAGATGCACCGAAGCATAAGCGTGCTGCATCAACATACAACCCAATCCAACGCCCGAGGCGACAATAGATAGCATAACCCTCTGATCCTTTAGCATAACCCTCTAATCTTTCTGGAAGTGCCAAAACTGACACTCAAGTTAGTCTGTTCTTCAACTCTTGAAAACTCCGGTCGGAAGCGTCTGTCCACTGGAACTTGGCTGCCTTCTAAGTCAGCTTCGTCAATAGTGCTGAAAGAGAGAAGAAGCCTTCTACAAATCTCCTGAATTATCCTGCCAACTCCAGGAATCTACGAATCTCTATTGGTGTTGTCGGTCTAGGCCAAGTCTTCACGGCATTTATCTTCTGAGTATTAATCCTGATGCCTTCATCTGATCCAATATGTTCGAGGAAAGCTACGGAGTTCAGCCAGAATTCACACTTAGAGATCTTTACGTACAATTTCTGGTCCTGAAGAACTCTGAGTACTGCACACAAATGATCCGCATTCTCAGTCTCTGATCAAGAGTAGAATATAATATCATCGATAAACACAATCACAAAAAGATCTAAAAGGGTCTAAATATGCTATTCATTAAGTCCATGAAAACTGATGGCGCATTAGTCAACCTAAAAGACATCACGAGTAACTCAAAGTGACTATATTTGGTCCGGAATGCGGTCTTCTGAATATCTTTCTCTCTGACCCTGACCTTATAATACCCCGACCTCAAGTCTATCTTTGAAAAGCATTTGGCACCCTGCAACTGATCAAATAAATAGTCAATCATTGGGAGCGGATAATTGTTCTTTATTGTCACCTTATTCAGCTATCTGTAATCTCTACACATTCACAAAGAGCCATCTTTCTTTCGTACAAATAACACAAGTGGTCCCCACAACGACATAATAGGCCTAATAAAGCCCTTCTCGAGCAAATGTTTCAACTGCTCTTTCAGTTCCTTTAACTCAGCAGGGGCGATCTTATAAGCGGGACTATATATCAGCTGAGTCACACATCGATAGCAATGTCAATCTCCCGATCTAGAGGAATGCCTGGAAGTTCATTGGAAATACATCTGGGAATTCATTAACCACTAGAACAGATTGAAGGGTCAGTGGCTCTGCTTCTGCATTTCGGACTCAACTAATATGATAAATACAACCCTTTGCGACCATCTTCCTTGCGTTGAGATAGGAAATAAACCTACCTCTCGGAGAAGTTGCATTACCTTTCCATTCCGAAACTGGCTCTCCTGGAAACTGAAATCGAACCATCTTTGTTTAGGAATCCATGTTATCATAACAAGAAGAAAACCATTCCATACCCATAATAATATAAAATTCTACATATCCAACTCAATCAAATCTGCTACGGTATGACGATTACAGATTGTAACTACACAATTCTTGTATACTCGTCTAGCTATCACCGAGTCTCTAACCGGTGTAGACACCTTAATAGGCCTAATCATCTCCCAAACTTACCAGCATTAAAAGGTGTGACATATGATAAAGTAGAACCTGGGTCTATCAATGCATTTACGTCATGGGGAGAAGACGGATAGTATACCTATAACAATATCAGGCTACGACTCGAGATCCTGCTGACTAACTAATGCATAGATACGGTTCTGAGGACCGCTTGAACTAGACGCTCAACCCCTGCCAATGTCGCGGTCGATTGATGTCTGAGAACCCTGCCTAGGAGAGCATACAAATGACAAAGAACCAACTGCACATCTATTAGCTGAACTACACCTCCACCACCTCTCGACGAACAATCTCGTATAATATGGCCTGGATGACCGTAAGTATAACACACATATGAACCCAAATGATACTGTCGGGCATACAACTTACCACATTGAGCGCATCGTGGCAGAGTTGACCTTATCTGATCGGAATCACCCTTAAACTGGAAACCAAAAGCCCTAGAATTCTGGCCTGACCCTGAATATATGGATCGATCAAACCTTGGTCCTGGAAACTATAAAGGTTCACTAGCCTCTAAATAGGTTGGACACCAAGGAAACTGCTGTCTGTAACCACCCCGGTGCTCGCCAAAAGAATTAGAAGATCTAGCTCTCTTACTCTGGCCCTTTTCACGCTTTTGATCAGCTCACTACTGCTGCTTCCGCTCCTTCAGACCCTGAGCATATACCTGACTATGAGAGATATCCATACCCTACCAAAGTGAGGCTATAATACAATTATTAATCAAATGCAGCCCAAGTCGATTCACAAACTGGTGTACTTGATCCTCCATCTCAGCCAAGTTGTACATTCTTGATATTATGAGATTACATGAGGTTTCTATTTCTATCATATCTAATCAGGGTACTATCTTCACTTCCCATTTCTGGAAAGCTTTTCATGCGGAGTTGGGTACCCCATTGGAATTTAGTATAGCTTTTCACCTCAGACAGATAGACAATCCGAACGGATCATTCAGGTGCTCGAGGATATGTTGAGAGCTTGTGTTATTTATTTTGGTGGTTATTGGGATCAACACTTTCCATTAGTAGAGTTTGTGTACAATAACTATCACTCGAGTATCGACATGGATCCTTTTAAGGCTTTGTATGATAGGATATGTAGGTCTCCGGTTAGCTGTTTGATACATTTGAGGTTCGACCTTGGGGTACAGATCTATTGAGAGAGTCTTTTGAGAGAGTGAGAGTTATTCAGGCTAAGCTTTTGGCAGCTCAAATTGACAGAAAATGTATGCAGACTGGAAGGTCTGAAATTTAGAGTTCGATGTTGGTGACCAGGTTCTACAGAAGATCTCACCCATGAGGGGTATTATGAGGTTTGGGAAGAGAGACAAGTTGAGTCCGAGGTATATTGGGCCATTTGAGATTCTTGGCTGTGTAGGCAATGTTGCTTATGAGTTAACCGTGCCGCAAGTATTGGCGGGAGTTCATCCAGTTTTCCATGTGTCCATGTTGAAGAAGTACCACGCTGGTGGTACCTATATTGTTCGTTGGGATTCAATATTGCTTGATGCGAATTTAACCTATGAAGAGGCGCATATTATGATTTTGGATAGGTAGGTTCGAAAGTTAAGGTCTAAGGAGATTGCTTCAGTGAAGGTGCAATGGAAGCATCGTCTTACATAGGAGGCCACTTACGCGACTGAGTCTGATATGCATAGCTGATAACCTTAGTTGTTCGTTGACTCAGGTACGTCTCCGTTCCTTTTTCTTCGTCACTCGAGGACGAGTGACAGTTTAATTGGTATCTGATATAACGATCTGCTTGATCGTTATAATCTTTTCGGCAATTTCTGGCCTTTTCCCGAGCTTGTTAGCTCACTTTTGACCCGAGGGACTGTTGACATGCTTCCTAAGGTGTTCGGGGTTAATTTGGGTGACTTTTTGGTAAATTTAGCTTTAAGCAAAAAAGAGTTGAAAGTTGAGTTTTAGGTAAATGAACCTTTTTTTAAAATTAATCAAATTCGAAAGGTCCAGATGGTCATTTAGAATTTACGTGCATATGTGGTTCGGCTCCTAATACACTTAGGTGCATTTTAGGAGTTGGGTTGCGAAGTTAGAATTAAGGTATTGGAGGTAGACTCGGTCAACAAGACCTCCGTTTCGAATTTTGAGACCGCGAGAGCATTCGTAGCGTGTTTTTATGTGTGTATATGTATTTGGTATGTGAGGAGATGACCTAGGGAGTTACTCGGAAATTCGAGTTGAGTTGTGAAAAATTGGGGACTTTTCTGGTGTCTGGTGCCCGCTTTGACGCTACCAGCATCGCAACAGCGGTACCGCTATAGCGGTCACATGCTGCTGGAGAGACCTACTCAATTTTGGGTTGACCGCTATAGTGGTCAAGGGACCGCCGAAGTGGCCTGATGGACGCAGAAGCGCATGTCTGGCAGTTATGTCATTAAAAAAGAAGTATTAAATGCCCTAATCCCTCATTTATTACTATTCCAAAATTTGGGCTATTGGGAGCAATTCTAGGATATTCTTGGAGGAGATTCTTCGAGGTAAGTTCTTCTAATCCCTTACTACTCCATTGTCCTTAATCATCTTAGAATTCCTTTATCTTGATAGTTTATTAAGTGATTGAAAATTAAAAGTGGGTTCAATGAGTTGTTCTTTCAAGGCTTCTAAATCATGATTTGTTGGTCGGGTTAGCTTCTTTAAACATTGAATCGATGAATAGAATCCTTTATTTCAAGATTCTTCCCAAATTTGAGAGTTTTGCCTAAAATTCGAAATTGAGTGAATTGTTGATTGTTCTAGATTGATATTGATGGGAATTGATCACCTAGTGCTTTAATTCATGTTGGAACCTTTATATTACTAATTTCACCTTTCTGGTTCATAAAACTCATTTCATAGTTTTGGGATTTGGGTCTTGAATAGAAGTAAGGTTCGTTTGATGTTCTTCTTGATTCTAATTTCTTGATTCGAATATGCCTAGACTTTCTTTATCTCTAGACTTAGAGGAAAGAGAAGTCCAAGGAGTGATTATTGGTGATATCATTGTTCGGCCTTCCAGTGAAGTTATGATTAACCCTATAGTGAGACTTCATTTAGCGAATCATATATTTAGACGGTATTATCGGAGAAAGCATGTAAACCATCGGGTTTGAAGTTGTCTTAGGTTGGACCCTGTTGTGTGATTGGGGTTAGCTACCCCGCTGTATTGTGACTTATCTTGTCCTATTATTATTGGCTTGATGCCACGTGAAAATAGTAGATATTGGAAACTATTCATATATCTAGACCATGATATTATAGTATCTCACTTATTGACGTTTGATGCGAGGATAGTGTTCTATTATGGCTTATTGTGTAGCCTTTTCATGATATTATTGGTGTGCCCATGTGTGGTACTTGTGATATTGATTTGATTATTGATATTGAACTCATACATTGCATGCATTCTCATCCTTCATGATATACTGTTGATACATTGATGATACTTGAGGAAACACTGTGATGAGCTGGGCTCAGTGGGATAGAGTGACGTGAGGACCGATATTCGATGGTTGTCCTGAAATTTAGGTTTTGCATAGCGATTGCCGAGGTTTTTGCTGGAATCGTGAGGTAGCGATTGTTGAGGTTGTTGCTAGAATCGTGAGGTACATGGACTTCGCGGGTCTCCCATGGGTTGTGCTACCGAGATATATGTTCCATCATTGAACATGTGTACACAACATATGAATTGTACACACATTTCATACATTATTGCATTGCATTGTAATATGGCTTCAGTTGTGATATTATTGAGATGTACTTGTGATATAAAGATTCTGACTGAGTATTTGAGACTTGGCATAGTTGGGTTTAGATGTTAAACACAAGTGATGATGTGTATGTGGATTCTGCTCGTATTTGACTTATACTTTGTTGAGTTACCTTCTTATCTTACTTTATTGACTTGATATGTGTTATCTAAGCTTAGTCGGCCTATGATACCCGCTATTACTTGTTGTTTGTACTGACCTGCACTTGGTACATTCTTCTGCGAATGCAGGGTTCCAGGTAGGATCAGCCTCTGCTTCTCGTGGCTGATAATGGTGTGAATTGCTACTTAGAGTCTTACAGGGTGAGTACGGGAACGTTCGCCGCCTTGGAGATTCTTACTTTATTTTATGTCTTATTTGCTATTTCGAGACATATTTAGACTATTGATGTATTATTTATATTTTTAGACTCGTAGATTTTAGTTAGTTGCTCTTGTATGACCAGACAGATTCTTGGATGGTTTGATGTATTCCGCATATTCTATCTATTATTATGTCAGGCTTACATAATTTTATCTATTCCGATTACTTATTTATTATTTTTTGTATTTGAGATTGTTGGAATAAGGGTTCGCCAACCGAGATGAGAGAGGTAGGTGCCCGCACTACTTAGCTAAATTAAGTCGTAAAAAGTTATTATAAGAGCCCTAGGTTACGCGGTCTATGATGCAAAAATATGTCTAGTAGAGTTTCATGGATCAGTATGATGAGCTTCGTACGTATCAACGAGAGGCAATAGGACATTTAAGAAATTTCATTTTCTTTCCTTCTTTCGTGCTACTTTATTCTAATTGGTATCTAAAACAATCAAATTGGAATCCGACTCTTATCTTTTCTCTTACAGATGGTGAGGACTCAAGATATAATAGCCCGAGACCAGGTGCCAGAGCCAGCAGCTATGGCTAGCACCAGAGGGCGAGCGACAGCCAGAGGGCGCGGTAGAGCTAGAGGCTGCGGGGCTGCCCCAGCCAGGGGCAGGGCTCCTGTGGTCGGACAACGGCACGAGAAATCTCCTTTTCCAGAGCCCAAGAGTTAGTAGGTTCGAGACCAGGCCGTCGAGGAAGATGTGGCCTCAGCATGGACACAGCCCGAGATCACTTCAAAATAGATTATGCAGGATACTATGGCTCGTGTTATACTCTATCTAGATGCCCAGCAGGCTACCGCTGGTGTTACTACTCCGAGCGGAGGTTCGCAGACTAGAGTTGGGGCGCTGACCCCTTAGCAGAGTCCCACTTTAGTAGCACATCCCGCTGAAGATATGGCTCCGCGAATTCATGCAGTTTCAGCCCTGAGAGATGATCTTAGACCTGTGGGGGGCCCTGTTACGGCCTTGACTGATCAGGATTTAATTGGGGGATTTAGGAAGTTGGAGCCGCTGAGGTTCTTGGGTACTTCTGGAGAGAACGCTTATGAGCGCATCTTGGATATGCATGAGTTGTTATATAGGATGGGGATTGTAGAGTCTCATGGATTTGACTATGTGTTCTACTAGTTTCGCGGATACACGAAGACTTAGTGGAGGTATTGTTTTGCTTGCAGACCTGGGGGTTCTCCTCCCCTGACTTGGACTCAGTTCTACTAGGTCTTCCTTGAGAATTATGGGCCCCGAGCCTTGAGAGAGGCGCATAGGAATGAGTTTCTACATCTTCAACAGAAGGGATTGTCTGTGGAGACCTATGTGACTTGCTATCTGTATCTGGCCCGTTATTCAGCTCATTTGATTCCTACTACCAGATAAGATTAGGTGCTTTATTGGTGGACTCGTTGGTTCTCTTAAGATTCCTTGCCTTTATATTGAGGCTATGGGGGCTTCCTTCCATTACATCGTTGAGCATGTTTCTTTATTCGAGGCCACTAAGGCCCGTGCATTTAGAGGGGGGTAGTAATAATAGGCAGCGATAGATTGAGAGTTATGGTGGTTCTAGCTCGAGAGGCTCCAATCTGTTTTCTAGGCCGTATCAGCCATATTTTGGCTGCCCTGTACATTTAACTTTGCAAGCTTCCTCCAGTAAGCCACCCAGGCAGAGAGCTCCTGATAGCTCATTTTCTTGACCAGCAGACAGGGTTGTTCCAGCCGGATCCTCAGCTTCAGCCGATCAGTCTCCGCCTTCTAGGGGCTATTTTATATGTGGAGAGTTTGGCCATATTGTTAAGCGGTGTGCCTAGTCCAGGCAGGATCATTAGTCCCAGAGGACTCCGGCATCTTCAGGTAGTCGAGAAGGTACTTCTCAGAGGGGCGGTGCTCAGTCAGGCCGTGGTGGTTCTCAAGTTTCTAGAGGTGGATCCCAGGTTAGTAGAGGTGGGTCCTAGAGTTCGAGAGTTGGATCTCAGTATGGGCGTGGTGGGGCCCAGTGTTACTCATTTTCGGGTAGACCCGAGGCAGAGGCCTTAGATGTTGTTATTTTAGATACCATTTCTGTCCGATATAGAGCAGCATCTGTGTTATTTGATCTTGGATCCAATTATTCGTATGTGTCTGCATATAATGCAGTTGATTGGATAGCATAACTATACCTTTTCATGTGTCTACTCAGATCGGAGACTCTATTATGGTTGATCAAGTTTATCGATCGTGTTTTGTTACTTTTATATGGTATGACACTTAGGTATATTTGATGTTCTTGATATGGTGGACTTTGATATTATCTTGGATATGACCTGGCTTTCTCCTTATCATGCAATTTTGGGCTTTTATGCCAAGACAGTCATTTTAGCCATGCCGGAGATTCCTAGACTTGAGTGGAGGGGTACTGCTAGCCCTGCTCCGAAGAAGATTATTTCCTTTCTTCAGGCGAAGAAATTAGTCAGCAAGTGGTGCTTAGCTTATCTAGCTCATGTGCTTGACACTACTGTTACATCTCTACCCCTTGAGTCCATCCTTATTGTAAGCGAGTTCGCAGAGGATTCCCGTCGAATCTGCTGGGTATACCACCCGATCGCGATATTGACTTTTGTATTGACTTCGATCCAGGCACTCGCCCTACTTCTATTCCACCATGTCGGATGGCCCCGACCTAGGTGAGAGAGCTTAAGGAGCAGTTGTAGGATTTATTAAGCAAAAGGTCTATTAGACCGAGTGTCTCTCCTTGGGGTTCCTATGTTGTTTCTGAAGAAGAAAGATGGATCTATAAGGATGTGCATTGATTATCGTCAGGTGAACATGATTACTATTCGGAACAAGTTTCATATGCCTCGTATTGATGATTTATTTGACCAGCTTCAAGGTGCTTCAGTGTTTTCGAATATTGACTTGCGTTTAGGCTACCATCAATCGAGGATCAGGGCTGAGGATATTTCGAAGACAACTTTTCGGACGAGGTATAGACATTACATCTTTTTTATGATGTCATTTGGGCTTAGCCTCGATTGCATTCATGACTTTGATGAATGACATCTTTAGGTCATTCCTTGATTCCTTTATGGTTGTAATTATTGATGATATCTTGGTGTATTCCAAGAGTAGGGAGGATCGTGAGATCCATCTTCGCACGGTGCTTAGGTTGTTGAAGAAGAATAGCTTGTTTGCTAATTTTTCAAAGTGCTAGTTTTGGTTAGAGTCTGTGGCTTTCTTGGGTCACGTTGTGTCTAAGGATGGGATCATGGTTGATCCACAGAAGATTGAGGCTGTGAGAGGTTAGGTAAGGCCCACTACTGTGATCGAGATCCGTAGTTTTATGGGTTTGGCAAGCTACTACCACCGATTTATGTAGGGTTTTACTTCTATTGATTCATCTTTGACCAAATTGACTCAGAATGATATTCCTTTCCAGTGGTCCGATGACTGTGACGAGAGCTTTCGAAAGCTCAAGACTTTTTTTACTTCAGCCTCGATTTTAACATTACCCATGGAGGGTAAGGATTTCACGGTCTATTGTGATGCATCCCGTGTGGATTTGGGTGCTGTGTTGATGCAGGAGGGTAGAGTTATAGCCTATGCTTCCTGTCAGTTGAAGATCCATGAGAAGAATTATCCTACCCATGATTTAGAGTTGTTGGTCATGGACTTTGCTTTGAAGATTTGGAGACATTACTTGTATGGTATCTAGTGCGAGGTTTTCACCGATCACCGTAGCCTTCAGCACGTGTTTACCCAGAGAGATCTTAATTCCAGGCAGCGCTGATGGATAGAGCTCCTGAAAGATTAAGACATCTGTATTCTTTATCATCTAGGGAAAGCCAATGTTGTTGCTGATGCCTTGAGCCGCAAGGCAATGAATATGGATAGTTTAGCTCGTTTGATCATTTTCAAGCGTCCGTTGGCCATAGAGGTTAAGACTCTGGCCAACAGTTTTGTTTATCTTGCTATTTGAGCCCCTGGTAGAGTTTTGGCATGTGTAGAGGCGATATCATCCTTATTAGATCATATTAGGACTCATCAGTTTGAGGATGCTACTTGAGCAAGATTCGAGATAGGGTGATGAGGGGCCAGGCCAATGAGACCATGATTGATTCTGAGGGTAGTTTAATGATTAAGGGCGCGTGAGCGTTCCACGTGTTGGTGACTTGATTCATTTGATTTTGACTGAGGCCCATAGCTCTCGATATTCCATTCATCCTGGGGCGACTAAGATGCATCGTTATTTAAGGCAGCACTATTGGTGGCGTCGAATGAATAGATATATAGCTGATTTCATGGCTAAGTATGGTAATTTTCAGCAAGTTAAGTGTGAGCACCAGCGATCCCGTGGTGTACTTCAGAGGATGCCCATTCCCGAGTGAAAGTGGGAGAGAATTGCCATGGATTTTGTTGTGGGTCTCCCAAAGATCCTGGCTAAGTTTGACTCGATTTCGATGATAGTTGATCGATTGACTAAGTCCGCTCATTTTATTCCAGTTCAGATTTCTTATACCGCAGAGAAGTTAGCTAAGTTATACATTCATGATATTATGATATTGCATGGGGTTCCTATTTCTATCATATCTGATTGGGGTACTATCTTCACTTCTCATTTCTGGAAAGCTTTTCATGAGGAGTTGGGTACCCGATTGGATCTTAGTACAACTTCCACCCTCAGACCGATAAGCAGTCCGGGCATATCCTTCAGGTGCTTGAGGATATGTTGAGAGCTTGTGTTATTGATTTTGGTGGTCATTGGGATCAACACTTGCCATACGCAGTTTGCATACAACAACAATTATCACTCGAGTATCGACATGGCGCCTTTTGAGGCTTTGTATGGTAGGAGATGTAGGTCTACGATTGGATGGTTTGATGCATTTGATGTTCAACCTTAGGGTACGGTTCTGTTGAGAGAGTCTCTTGAGAGAGTGAGAGTTATTCAGGCCAAGCTTTTGGCAGCTTAGAATCGACAGAAGATGTATACAGACCGGAAGGTTCGAGATTTAAAGTTCGATGCTAGTGACCAGGTTCTATTGAAGATCTTATCTATTAAGGGTGTTATGAGGTTTGGGAAGAAAGGAAAGTTGAGTCTGAGGTATATTTGGCCATTTGAGATTCTTGACTGTATGGGCGATATTGCTTATGAGTTAGCCTTGCCGCCAGGCTTGGCGGAAGTTCATCCAGTTTTTCACGTGTCTATGCTGAAGAAGTACCACAGCGATAGTGCTTATATTGTTCATTGGGATTCGATATTACTTGATGAGAATTTGGCCTATGAAGAGGAGCCTATTGCGATTTTGGATAGGTAGATTCGAAAGTGAGGTCCAAGGAGATTGCTTCTATGAAGGTGCAATGGAAGCATCGTCCCATTAAAAAGGCCGCTTAGGAGACTGAGTCTGATATACGTAGCCGATATCCTCAGTTGTTCATTGATTTACGTACTTCTCCCTTCCTTTTCCTTCGTCGCTCAAGGTCGAGCGATGGTTTAAGTGGTACTTGATATAACGATCCATTTGGTCGTTATAGTCGACCTTTTTCGAGCTTGTTAGCTCACTTTTGATTTGAGCGTACTGTTAACACGCTTCTTGAGGTGTTCGCGGTTGATTTAGTTGAATTTTGAGAAATTTGTCTTTAAGCGAAAAAACGTTGACTCAAAGTTGACTTTCGGTAAAAGAACTTCGTTCGGAAATCTGTTAATTTCAAGAGGTCCAGACGGACATTTAGAACTTGCATGCATATCTGGTTCGGTTCCCAATGCACTCGGATGCATTTTGGGACTTGGGTTGAAAAGCTGAAATTGAGGTATCGGGGGTTGACTCGGTTAACGAGACATCCGCTGGGAATTTCGAGATTGCGAGTATGTTCGTAGCGTGTTTTTATGTATGTCGATGTATTTGGTATGTGAGCAGATGGCATCAGGAGTTAGTCAGAAATTCGGGTTGAGTTTTGAAAAATCGGTGACTGTTCTAGTGTTTGGTGCCCGCTTTGGCGGCACCAGCACCGCGGCAGCGGTAACGCTATGGCTGTCACCCTGCCGTTGGAGTGACCTGTTCAATTTTGGCTTGACTGCTATAGCATTCAAGGGACCGCCGAAGCGGCCTGATGGTCGCGAAAGCGGGTGTCGGCCAGTTAAGTCATTAAATGAAGTGTTAAATGCCCTAAGCCTCTCATTTATTACTATTTCGAAATTTGGCTATTGGGAGCAATTCTAGGATATTCTTAGAGGAGATTCTTGGTGGTAAGTTCTTCTAATCCCTTTACTATTCCATTGTCCTTAATCATCTTAGAATTTCTTTATCTTCATAGTTCATTAAGTGATTGAAGAGTAAAAGTGGGTTCAATGAGGTTTTGCCTAGAATCCGAAATTGAGTGAATTGTTGATTATTCTAGCTTGCTATTGATGGGAATTGATCACCCAGTGCTTTAATTTCATGTTGGAACCCTTAGATTCCTAATTTCATCACTCTAGCTCATAAAACCCATTCCATAGGTTGGGGATTTGGGTTTTGAACATAAGTAGAGTTCGTTTGATGTTCTTCTTAATTCTAATTTCTTGATTCGAACGTGCCTAGGCTTTCTTTATCTCGAGGCTCAGAGGAAAGGAAAGTCTAAGGAGTGATTGTTCGTGATATTGTTGTTCGACCTTCCAGGTAGGTTATGGTTTACCCTATGGTGCGACTTCATTTAGCGAAGCATATATTTAGACGATATTGTCGGAGAAAGCATATAAACCTTCGGGTATGAAATTGGATTGAATATTGTCTTAGGTTGGACCCTGTTGTGTGATTGGGGTTAGTCACCCCGTTGTGTTGTGACTTATCTTGTTCTATTATTGTTGGCTTGATGCCATGTGAAAATAGTAGATATTGGAAACTATTCATATATCTTGACCATGATATTGTAGTATCTTACTTGTTGACGTTTGATACGAGGATAGTATTCTATTATGGCTTATTGTGTAGCCTTTTCATGATATTGTTGGTGTGCCCATGTATAGTACTTGTGATATTAATTTGATTATTGATATTGAAATCATACATTGTATGCATTCTCATCTTTCATGATATACTGTTGATACATTGATGATACTTGAGGAAACATGTGATGAGCTGGGCTCAGTGGGATGAGAGTGACATGAGGATTGATATATGATAGTTGTCCCGGAATCGAGATTGTGCATAGCGACTGCCGAGGTTGGTATGGGAATTGTGAGGTAGCGGTTGTCGAGGTTGCTGCCAGAACAATAAGGTACATGGACTTCGTGGGTCCCGCATTGGTTGTGCTATCGAGGTGTGATGTTCCATCATCGAAGTATGTGTGTACACAACATATGCATTGCACACACATTTCATACATTATTGCACTGCATTGTAATATGGCTTCCATTGTGATATTATTGTGATATACGGATTCTGACTGAGTATTCGAGACTTGGCACAATTGGGTTTAGATATTAAACATAGGTGATTTTGTGTACGTGGATTCTGGCTCGTGTTTGACTTATAACTTGTTGATTTACCTGCTTATCTTACTTTATTGACTTGATATGTGTTAGCTAAGCTTAGTCGGCCTATGATACCTGCCAGTACTTGTTGTTTGTACTGACCTGCACTTGCTGAATTTTTTTACGAATACAGAGTTTCAGGTAGGATCGACCTCTGCTTCACGTGGCTGATAGTGGTGCGAGAGTTGTTGCTTAGAGTCTTACAGGGTGACCACGGGGACGTCCGCCTCCTTGGAGGTTCTTCCTTTATTTTATATCTCATTTTCTATTCTGTGACATATTCAGACTATTGATGTATTATAGATATTTCCGGACTCATAGATTTTTGTTAGTTGTTCTTGTATGACTAGACAGATTCTGGGGTGGTTTGATGTATTCCACATATTCTATCTATTATTATATCAGACTTACGTATTTTTATCTCTCTCGCTTACTTATTCATTATTTCTTGTATTTGAGATTGTTGGAATAAGGGTTCGCCTATCGAGGTGAGAAAGGTAGGTGCCTACACGACTTAGCTAAATTGGGTCGTGAAAAACTTCCAGTCAACCCACAACACTTGAACAACATTCATCATAATATATACAAGCTAGACCAAACATTTCCAGCCACAAAATCCCATCAACACAACTTCAACCCAAAGTCAGTACACAAAGACAACCTCACATATGGTTTTCAGTTTTTCCCCTGTGATTCTTCAACCAACTAACATATTCATGGCTCCTAAGACTCCAAATACATAAAGGAGAGGTTAAAGCTTACCTTTACTGAGCTTTCTTCACCTCTAACAATCCTCAAAACTCTGCAACAACAATAACAATAACAAAAAAAAAAAAAACACTTAAACCTCAACTTGGATCCAACACCTTTACTATGATCTTCTACCTTTGGGGAGTTAGATTTGGACTTGGATCACTTGACTTATGTTCCTTAGGCTTAAGAGAGGGTTTGGGGTCTCTAAGGAATATTTTTTAGGAGAGAGATACGAAAAATGATGTTGAATGAGGCTGTCAATGGAAATATATCAACCAAAGTGGGCCACTGCCTTTGATTTGCGGTGGCATATGCGTCGCAGATGCTCATCTACAGCTGCAGATGACCTTGCAGGCTATTTCCAAAAATTTCCTCAGCCTTGGCTGTCACGACTCTCGTTGTCGTCGTAGTAGAACCTATATTTCATAGTTGGGGGTGCTTTTGGAATTGAGACAAGTGTTCGAGTTTTGGAGATAGAAAGTGTCTTACCCCGTGTACAAAGGTACCAACAGGTATTTCTGGTAATTTACAGGATTAAAAGTTGAACGAATAGAATCTATGCGATCTGAGCTGAATATGAGAAATCTGCAGACACCAGTCATCGTCGACGCGACGTCCACATATCGACAGACTGTCATTGCGCGCCGTCGATAGGGTTTCGCAGTCTTGCATCTGCAGGCATAGGTTGACGGAGCAAGTCAACGGAACGTCGACACTTCAGCGGATAGTCAACCCGCTCGTTGAGCCGCCCCGCTGGAACTTTTTAATTCTAAGTATAAATATGTAATCCATGACTTTATTTCTTATTTTCTCTCTTCCAAGTCAGAGAAAACCCTAGTCTAATTACTCCTAACATTTTCTATCATTATAGTGGTGATGTGGTAAGGTCCGAGCCCCGTAAACCCAAGCTTGTGAAGAAGAAGGTTGTTTCTAAGGTTTCTTCAAAGTTGTAAAGCTTAGGAAGTTGGAGTTGAAGTTGACCCTTGGAATCTTAGACCCCTCAAGGTATGTAAATGATTCCTACCCTTGTATTTAAGTTAATTATCAAGAGTTTTAGTGGTTTTAAGTGAGGAGAAGATACTTATGGAAGTGGTAAGTTGATGAAGGATAAGATAGTGAATTGGGGCTATTTTAATAGATGATTGGGAATGGATTTGAGTATATTTTGATAGGTAGGTGTTGTCATTGCTATTATGGATATTGTGGTTGATGTTGGATCAAATGGGAAGTCGAAGGGTTGTTGTAAACTTACAAAGGAAATGTTGTCCATAATTTGCTAAGCTCTATTCCCTTTTCAAAATGGTTAGTAAGCGAGGTAAATAGTCTAATTAAGGCCTATGTTATCTTAATTGTAGACTTACAAGTTCGAGAAGTAGAAGTTGGATGATTGGATATACTTCTACTTTTGAAGTAAATAGTCTAATTAAGGCCTACGTATATGAACCAACAAATGAGTAACGAGCTTCTATATTACTCTACTCTTAGAAGCATTAGGAGTACTTCAATCGTTGATGTTCATGTACCACGCTTATGATTGTTCCTTCTGTTCATGGGTCCAGTTTTATGTATACAGTTTATTCATGCATTACATTCATTCATTTATATGCATATTGACTCGTGACCAGAAGGCGTTATATACGCAATATTATATGTATATAGGGTATGGGGAAATGGATAGGCGTTATATACGCATTACCACCTGATCAACTGGTGCACATGATGATGATATAAGGATCGGGCTGCAAGTACCGCAGCAATGTATATGATGATGATAGCCGCAAAGAGGCAGATATGATATGATGGGATGTCATAGAGGCTTGACAGGCGTTATATACGCATATACATATATGTATGACCAACATTGATAGGCATGAGTATGGTTATTGTTGAGAGCATGCATATTATGCGCCTATAGAGGCATTGTCAGTATACAGATTTATGCAGATACATGCAGATACTAGTTCATACAAATACATGCAGATAGTCATTTCAGCTTATGAGTTCAGATCTTATTCATGATTCTTATGTATACATGTTGTTCTTATGCCTTTCATACTCAGTACATTATCCGTACTGACTCCCCGTTGCTCGAGGGGCTGCGTTCATGCTCGCAGGTTCAGGTAGACCGACTGGTGGTCCAGCTTAGTAGGATTTATATCCAGCAGTGGTCAGTGTGCTCCATTGATCCGGAGCTGCAGTCTATTTTGGTATGCTAGTCTTTTGAGATGTACATGCATATGGGTAAGACAGGACCCTGTTCCGTCATTTCTACAGCTTTATTCCAGTAGAGGTCTGTAGACAGTTGTATGTACTAGTCAGATGATGTGGCCTTGTCGACTTCTATTCTTTTGTATACAGTATATGTAGCAGCCTAGCTGGCTTGCATTGTCCTTTCAGCATGTTTGTGTATATACAGATTATATCACATTCTTTATCTAATCCAATACTTACTCTCTTTTAGGCCTAATGTAGTAATGGACTTCGTCACTTGGGCCGAAGGATGACCTAACCGTTTGTGCCAAAGTTCGAACCAATCAACTGCTTGTGCCTTTATTGCTCATATCCACAGCACATTCCAAAGATAGGAAAGTCCACCTCGATGCTCACCCATTCCAAGTAGCTTTCTCATGGTGGAGTCATGTAAAGCATACATAATTTTATTAAATTTTACTTCACAATCTAAATGATTAACAAGTTGTGACACGAAAATTAAATTGCATCTTAAATCTAGAACGTAAAGGACATCCTTCAACTATATCCTATTATTTAGTCTGGTTGTTCTTTCTCTCATGATTACCGAGCTACTTCCATCTAGAAGCCTAATCAGACACTTAAGGATGTCTCGCTAATTGCTCAGTTTCTCCGAATTACCTGTTACATGATTGGTAGTTACGGGGTCAATAATTCAGGGTGAGTTTTCGGTCTCATTATCCATCTTGCCATTCGGGTTTATTCCTTGGAAATTCAACCCGTGAATCACAGTCTTTTGAATTTCATCGATCAAATTGTGAGGTCCTATCCCGCCTGTGTTCACTGGTTCTATCTCCGCCTGAGTTTCTTCTTTGACAACCACGGTGTTAGCCTGATAATTGTCTCTTCCATGAACGGATCCCTGTCCATCGCTTTAATATTGTTGTTGTCCTCGTCTTCTTCCTCTGGTTTTCCTCTCTCCTTTTTGATTTCCTGGCCACCAATCCAGATAATTAATGAGTCAAAAACGTTCGTCCTCAATGTGTCCGGATCTCCGGCAATGTGTGCAGAATGCACCATCGTTTTTCCCTTTACCTTGGTCAGGGTAAGGGTTTCTTCCTTGTACGGTCAAAGCCATCGTTTCACTATAGTCCTCCATTTTCTATGCGATTCCTCTCACACGTTCTTCTTGCACCAGCTTCGAATTAAACTTATCCAATGATGGCAACGATTCCCGGGCCAGTATATTCAATCTCACCATACCATATATTGTCTCATCCAGTCCCATGAGGAATTTCTTCTTCTTTTTTAGCTTCTAGGACCATTCTTAGATTGCACATACACTTCCCCAAGTACAAGTTAAAGTCTATTTATAATTCACCAATTCTTCCCACAGCTTAATGAGTTTTCCATCGTAATCCACTATGGTTATTCCTTTTTGCTTTCACTCCGCAAATTCCGCCTTTAGTTGTTGCATCCGAGGGTCATTAATAATGGTGAACTGCTCTCCGATGCTCGTCCATAATTCTTCTACTTCCACTTTATATAAATTTGTTGAGCGAAGCGCTGGTTCTATGGTGTTGCGAATCCACGACACCAACAGTGAGTTTATAGTACACCAATCTTCCAAGTCCGACGACTCTTCATTTGGCTTCTTGATTGTACCATCGACGAAGACGAACTTCTTTCTTGCTCTTAGGGTTGTCCTCATGGATCTAGCCAATTCTTCATAGTTCTCACTCTTCAATTGGACTTGTGTCACCACTATTCCTGGGTTATCATTAGACATAATATTGTAGGGAGAGATTATTTTTCTTTGGATTTTGTTTTCTTCACCGGTGATTTCTTTGCAGTGATCCCTGGTTTCCTTACCGTCACCTGCCATTGTTTTAAGGTTTTTGTGTTCTTTCTAACGTGGCTCTGATACCATATTAAAGTCGAGACAAGGATGAGAATTTAAAGAGACAAGAATAATGGGAGAATTCTTTTTGCTTTGTATTCATCATACTGACCTCCTAATAATAAGGTCTTCATTCTCCCAATCTAATAAGGTAATCCTGTTCTAATAGAACTACACATCCTATATTACCATAATTGCAATTTATCGTAAATAAAACTATTACAATTAGACTAGAATAGGGTTCCATAGAATTGTTGTTATTAGAAGGGCCTCCACCTCTCTTATTATAGTTTCCTCTTCCTTCATCATGTCCTCTTGTATTTTTCTTGTTTCCCCTATTTTCTGGAGCTATCGTTGTTCTACTTGTTGATGATGTTTCAGACCATCCAAACGCTTTACAAAAATCGCGTCCTATTGATACCATAGTTGTCACTGCATTTGCAATATCATGGACCATCTCGACAATACTCTTGCTGGAATTTAAGTTATTATTTTCTGCAACAGCACTCAAATTACTTACTCCATTTTAATTTGTTTGTCTAATTTTGACTTGATACGAAACTTAAGAAAGTAAAGAAGATTTTTGAATATTAAAGTAAAGGGCAATCTGATGTACTAAACTCCTGCTATGTGCGGAATCAAAAAAGGGCTGGACAACAAGGCGACAAGAATCTATTGTACGCAGCTTTCTCCTGCATTTCTGTAAGAGGTTGCTACCATGGCTCAAAACAGTGACCTCCTGCTCACATGGCAGCAAATTTACCATATAGAATGTATTAAAATGCTCTTTAATCTTGTAATATTAAACATGTCACGTAAAAAGTTACAATTAAATACTTGCCATAAAGGAAAGAGATCTTTTTTAAAAAGGGAATAAAAATGAAAGTAAGACAAACAAATTGAAACAGAGGGAGTAATAGATTAATCTGAACTAAGAGGAGGCCTAGTTGATAATTGCCCTGACAATGATTTCTCGTATTCGTGTAGCGTGGAACAAGCCTTTTAAAATCCGGGGAGAGGAAATTTCGATGAGATTGTATTTTTGAGGAGTAAGTATTGAGAAGTTAAACCAGCGAGAAGTTGCAAAACCAAATCTTGATCTGATATTGGACTGTTGATTGTGCTAGAGAATTGGCTGTGGATTTTAATTTTTCCACATAGGATTTTATGGTCTCGTGATCTCCCTTTCTGGTATTGTGAACTTGCATTTTCAGTTGTTGAGCTAAAATTGTTTCATCTTTTGAAGTCATATTAGTGTTGGGCATAGAGTTATTGGAGGAACTAATATCAGCTTTTTGAACACTCATAGTTTGATCGCAGCGAGTGAAGTCTCTCTAGCTAGTGCGCTTCTAAGGTTGAATGAAGACCATATGAGTCGGTCCAATTGGTATTGTGTGTGGATGGGATATGTTACTCCTTCCGTCTCAATTTATATGGCATCTTTCGGAGTTCGTGATTCAAACAATTTTGTTTTATCGTAATGTTTTAAGATATCTCTTAAATATTTTGAATTGTCAATCATTGTAACTTATAATACATTTCACGTAGTTTTTAAATATGTACATTTCATTTCAAAAACTTGAAGATTCATGCTCGAATATACAGTCAAAATTAAATAGTTTGACTCTCGAAATTCGAATTGTGCCACATAAATTGGGACAGAGGGAGTAATTTTTTATATGATAATTAAGAATTATGCGTGTTTAATTAGACACATAGTTTAAGAATAAAAAGATTTTTTTTTGAAATTTATGATCCAAGAAAATTGTGAATATTTGCGCGACTATAAATCAACTTTAAGGTAAAATGAGCAGTTTAAAGTAAAGTTGTTACTATTATTCTCTCCATTCCAAAATAATTGAATTTTTGAGGTGTGCCTCACCAATTAAGAAATCTAATTAATAACATTAATTAAAAAATCATTTGACTAAATTACACAATGTCTCTTTCCACAAACTTTTCTTAAAGGTTGAAATAGTGAATATTGTGATTTGGAAAAACTATTAAAAAGAAGAATAACTTTGAAAAAATTTATATTAATAGCCTCTTGAACTTTGAAAAAATCACTTTTAAAAAGTCTCTAAAATTCATTTATTTTAAATTTTAAAATAGAGGAAGTAAGTAATATAGAAAAGTGTCAATTTTATTGAGACTAACTAAAAGAAAAAGAGCGGTGCATATATGAAATAAAAGATGTGTTGTAGTATTGAAATTTAAGAGAAAATAGTATTTTTGGTCCCTGTGTTATTGCTTAATTCTTATTTTAGTCCTTATGTTATTTAATGTAGCAATTTTAACCTTCAATTAGTATATTTGTGTGATTTTAGTCCCTACACTGATGGAGGCTTAACGGTGTTAGTTTCAGCAAAGGGCAAATTTGTTTTTTCACATCACATCCTCTTACTTCTCTTCAAAGTGCATTCCACCATCAAAGCTTTTATTGTCAAGTGATAAGTTAGTATTTTTACCAACTTATCCTTTCTTTATGTTTGATTGAAAAAAAATAGTGCATTTACTATGGTTTGCTTCAATTTTATCGATTTATATGGTTGACAGACATCTGGAAGAAACCAAGTGAAAAACAAGTCAAAAAGAGATCAAATTGAATAAAATGAAAAAAGTGGCTAAAAATGGCTAGAAATGCAAATTCGAAAATCTGGAAAATATGGAGCTGTTTTTGTCATTTTTAGTGAGAAAATTGGGGGAACTGCAAAAGCAAGACATGGAGACATTATTCCCATCTTCGGCCATTTTCACAAGACTTTTGGGAGCTAAGGTTCTTACACCACACATGGGTGTTGAAGATTTGGTTGAGCAATTTCTTGAACATTTACTTCATTTCTTTAATTCTTTGCTTTGTATTGAATATTTAAGTGTGTAATATTTTATTCTTTCACTAGAATCTTGTTTATGAGAATACTCATTATCAAATGTTGGATTAAATCTTGTTTTGCTTATGTAATTGAATGATTTTTATCTCTAATGAAGCGGGTCTTTATTTTTTTAATTAATCTTGTTCTTTCATGTTTCTTAAGGGATTAGCTAGCCCTAGGACCCACCCATTTATTTCGATTTGAGCTCGGAAGAAGAAAATTGAGGTTGGGAAAGACTAACTAACAAGAATTTGGGGCTTTAAACCTCATCTAATAACTTGAGTTAGGAATAGAAAAGTTAACTTGAGATCCAATTGGTTGTGCTTAATATCACACTCTAAGACTTGGAAAAGCTTGGAGTGAAATTCATCGATTTGGTTGGAAGACTTTCAATAAAATTTTAGAAATCATTATCTATTAACATAGACTTGCTCTTAGTTGTAAAATCATAAAATATATAGGATCGTTACTAGAGAGTCCCTTATATCCATGCTTGTGGCCATTAATTATTTTACCTGCTTTCTAGTTTAATTTTATCTTTGTTAGTTTTTAAATTAAAAAAATCAAATATTGAAAAAGTGTTTGGCTTAGCGTAGTTGGTAATAAATCTTTTACTTTCACAATCGCCTTTATATTGTTTCATGTGGATTCAACCCCGACTCATAGTTGGGTAAATTATATTGCGATGATCGTGTACACTTTCTCTTTGAGGAGTGGATTTGGACGTTATCATTAAGTTTCGGTAGACTTAAGGTATATGTTGACATTTAGGAAATAGAGTACTTAGACTTCTCTGCTACCTCACAACCGCATATGCCATTGCTGCCATTCTCCATAAATTTGTTGTCTTTTTATTTTTTGATTTTCTATTTATGTTTTCATGGACATGATAAGAATGAATTTTATATTGAGTGAATTCTCTAAACCAAAGCAGATATAAGTTCAAAAAATGATGAAAATAGCAATTTGAAATCATATAAAAAATGGTTGCAACGATGATTGGGGTAGATATATTACAACTACAATTTCTTATTTTCTGGGCTACTTTAGAGACCAAAAAGATAAGGTGTGATTTGGTTGTTTTTGTAATTGCAATACTTAAAGTTAACGTCAGTTAGCTTGAAGGACTAAAGCAACACAAGTATACTAAATGAAGGTTAAAATTGCTAAGTTAAATAACATAAAGACTAAAATCATAATTAAGCAATAATACAAGGACCAAAAATGTTATTTCCCCGAAATTTAATAATGATGGAATTATTTAGTAAACATATTTTTATTGCTAAACATTTGACATTTTAGACTAAAAATAAGACATATAGTGTATAATTATAAGATACGTTTTTTATTTTAAATTACATAAGTTAGGATAAGATTTTGTTTCAGATTTCAACCTTAAATTTATTGAAAGACTTTCGGAGAATGACAACGGTTCATATCTTTAATAACAATTTAGCCTTAAATTTCTTATTTTACCCTTAAAGAAATTATTTATAACTGGGTAAAGAAGCAAATATACTTCTCAACTTTGCGATTTATAGCAGATATACCCCGCGTTACAAAAGTGGTGTATATATACCGCTGTCGTTACAAAATGGTGCAAATATACCCCTGCCGTTACAAAATGGTGCAAATATACCCCTGCCACTATAAAATAGTGCAAATATACCCTTTCGCTGACGGGATTTTAAAAAAAAATCATTTAGATTATTTTTTAATTTAAAAAAAGCCACGTGATCACTTTTTAAAAAAGTCTACCTATTTTTTCTTCAGTAGACATATTTTTCTAAAGTCACATAGTAATTTTTTTCTGATGGATCGGGTCTGGTTAGTTTAAAAAGATGGGTAAACTTTTTTTTTTTAAAAGTCACGGAGATATTTTTTTAAACAAACCATACCCAACATACCAGAAAAAAATTACCATGGCTTTAGAAAAATATGTCTACTGGAAAAGAAAATAGGTAGACATTTTTTAAAGTCACATGGCATTTTTTTAATTAAACAATTACCTAAATAATTTTTTTTTAAGATTCTGTGAGCGAAAAGGGTATATTTGCATCATTTTGTAACTGCATGGGTATATTTGTACAATTTTGTAACGGCATAGGTATATATATACTATTTTTATAATCAGGAGTATATCTGCTCTAAATTACAAAGTTAAGGAATATATTTGCACCTTTACCTTTTATAATCATAAAAATATTATGACTTGTTATTCTAGATCACAAACTTACCTAATTCTTTCTTTCGTACTTAAATGTCGTTTCTAGTCAAATATTTTTATACATAATTTGGTTGGTGGATGAAAAAGTTGACAGGCACTCCTGGCTAAAAGTGAAACTAGCAAGTATAGAGCATATTAAACTTTTGTTTGGGGCCTGCAAATTGTCTTTGCTTGTGATGTTTCTTTTGCTCTGTTCCCAAATATGCTACCATCATTAATTTCAAATTTGACTAGACAAGTGCAAAATCGAACAAATAAAGGTGAACTATATCTTGAGGCCCCACTCTCTCCGTAGGATTATCAGAAACTAGTGAATATGTCTGTGCTTCGCGCGATCATAGAAGACTTAAATAAATGGTAAGATAATATAAATATAATTGACATATATAAGAGATAAAAGCTTATATATATGTATATATTTGTAAGAATAAATTCTCTAAAAAAGAGCATCAATACTTCGCTTAGCGCCTTCTTAACCAATAATACATGATACATTTAAAGAGATATTTACCTTACGTTCTCTTCTTAAGATATGGATACATTAATAGTATATTTTTGAAACATTTATTTTGAAGAATTGGACATAACTTTTAGTACTATATATATTCAACGTAACTTGTAGTACTACATTATATAGTCATTTCTAATCTCTAAACACCATAAAATAGACTATATGTTCCTAATACATTAATATGCACAATAAAATAGTAAATAAACTTAATTTAATAATTTTATTAAATGGCAATAGAAGAAAAATACTTTTCGAAAAGTTTATATTTTCTTATTTTTACAAATGTGTTTTACTTGGTCTTGCTTTTGTCCAAGTTTGGTACTTTTTTCAATTCATTAGCTAGTTAAATTTTGATTCACAAACACTATCAAAGAATATAAATTAATGGCGGACAAATTCTATAGGTAAACACCAAAATCCATCACCAATTTTATTTAGCGACGGATTAGTGATAAATTATCTAAAAATTTTGTTCGCTACAAACTTGGACAAAAGCTTAGTGACAAAATTTGTAACTAATTTTAATTTTTTATACTGAAAATAATATCCCTATGAAATTTAAAATAAAGAAAATAACAAAGAGAAGGAAAGCATGGCACAATTTCTGCCACAATTTTTCTTAACTAATTTTCTCGCTCCCTTTTCCCTTTTTTGTTTTCTTTTCTTCTTTCCTTTTGCGTTCCTTTTTTTTTTTCATTTTCATCTCTTTTTCCCTTCAATTTCTAACCCCTTCTTAATATTTATACTATAATTCAATTCATGTCTATCCTTCTCAGTTTCTTTATAATTCCACACAAATAGTTCTTTTTTAGCAATAGAATCTCCATGGCTCCAACCATTCAAAGAGTTAAATAAGAGAGTAAAGAGTCACTTTTCTTTGGTGGAAAACCTATACCTCTCATGATTTCGTCTACTTCTGCCCAAATTTCTTGCTCATCTTGATTTGGCAAAACACAGAAACAATCTAAGTTCTTAATAGCATCGATTTTGCCAGATATGAAATATAGTTCTCTCCTTACCTGACCTATGTTGAAATTAAGGTCTTGAAGGTACCATTTACAGTTCATTATCAGCAACCATCGGATATTGCTCTTTCTAAAATTTATAATCCTTGTTTAAAAACTGTATTAGAATTAACATCTGCATAAATGTTCAGAATTTGTAACCGAAAAATTCATTGAATATTATCACAATCATGAATAAAATGTAGTGAATGAAATGATTTAAAAAAATGAAAAATGATTTTAAAAAGCAAAAAAAGGAGAAAAAAATAAATGTGAGGTGTCACATGTGTATGCCTAGCTTTATAATATATATTGATGATTACTAAAACAAAAACAAAAAAAAACTCAGAGTCAAGTCATGTATTGATTGAGGCTAGGGTGAAAATAATTTACACTCCCAAACATTACGCTAAAAATCAAACTCCTCCCTCAACTATGAACAATAGACATTCTTCTCTCTTTTATCCTAAGTATCTTTTTTAAATACCTATTTTGCCCTTACATTATTAGCCTTTGTCTTTTTTTTTTTTTTAATCTCTCTAAAATCATGATATTTTTTATTTCTATGTAACAATTTTTTTTATGATAATTTAGACTTTCCATTAATCACCAAAAAGTGCAAAATTACAATACCATAGCTCGGCCAACACAACCAGTTATCCAACACAACCAGTTATCTCAAAATCAAACACAAACGACAACAATAACAGCATGAAAAAAGCAAGACAAAGAAACAGAGCCACTAGCAGGCATCTAGAAAGAAAAGCTATGTAAATATACATCTGTAGTCAATGTACCATTTTTTTTATAAAATTAATAAATATTATTGTCCTGACCAAAAAAGAAAAATGAGAAGTACTAATTGAGTATAACGAAATAAAATGAGCTAAACAAAAGAATTTTATTAATAATAATCAAAACTCTACTATCTATTAATACAAGTGAAAATAATAGGTAATAATAACTTTATAAACTTATTTTAATGCAAGTAATACAAAATTAATTAATAAAAATAGAGATATATTTTATAACAAAATTAATTCCCATAACCCCCACCCCACTCCCCCCGACCCCCCACACCCAACCCTCCCCATTTCTTCTCCTCCGATCCCCTCCCCCGTTACTGTCCACCCATTTTTTTTCTTCCCTTAAGCTACCATCCATTCTCTTCCTCCTTTTAACCCGAAATAAACCCAGCTCAAGTTATTGTTAATCCCCGTTGATGTATCACAATTTCTTAGCATCTCATTTTAAATTGTATCTAAAGGAGGTAAAAATTCAATTGTCTATGATTCTTATTGCATTTACTGTTGTTTTACTCAATTGTGTATGAATTTTAGACCTTCTTCCCTGTGTATTTTGGTAATTTCATCTTCTTTGTTAGTGTTTAATTTGATGGGTATATCATAAGTTCTTCAATTCGGTACCTTTTTTTCTTGCTCCTTCTTCCTTATCCAATGAATCTAGAGATACAGAAATAAAGAGAAGAATGACATTTCCTTAGTAGCATACACCTTTTGAGTTTGCAGCAAGTAAAATCCTCCCCTCTTTCCTTTTTTCTTTCGCCCTTCAAAATCCCTTTTATTCTTCCTCCACCAGAGATCGGCTTTTTCCGTTGAAAAGAGAGAAAGAGGAGGAAAATTTAGACTTGAATCCTTAAAAAATTTCCGGCAACCTCCATTTTTTCTAAGAATATGTTTCTCCGAGCAATGGACAAAGCATTGGTGTTGCTGGTGGAGAAGATGAACGGGAGAGAGAGGAAACAATTGCTTTGTTTTTTTTTTTTTTTTTTTTTTTTCTGTTGACACTTGTCATTGGGACTCACATTAATAGCATTTTATATGCTTGTCACGCTCTTTAAAAACGTGGGCAACACGCATAGTGGCATGTCAGCTCGGTGTGTCTATATGGCACAATAAATGTCATCTTGGAGGGTTCAGATGGTAGAAGTCTCAGTTGGGGGGTCTAAATGGATTTTACGAACAAGTTCAAGGGTCTGTCGATTACTTCAGCCTTATATAAACAAGAGAGAAGTGAAATATAAAGGTCAAAGTCATAGATAGACCCTTGAACTTGTCATGATTTTTCATTTAGACCCCCCAACTGAGGGTCGTATCATATGAACCCTTCAAGACAACTGTTAATGTGCCACTTGAACACAAAATTAATATACAGCCAAACATTAAAAGTGTGTGCATTCACACGCCAAAACAACCAGTAAAATGGAGACACGTGGATTTTAATTAAAAAAATAAAAATTACAATAAAAAAATAAATTTGGTCTCTTTCTTCACCAAATAGCCTCCCACTCCCACGCTGCCCTTCCTTCTTCTTCTCTTTCACTGTTCACTTTCCCCGTCGAGCAACTTCACCAGAGCAACCATTAATCCACACCCATTCTTCTTTCTTCTCCCCTCATATTTTCTGGCAACTTCATTAGTCACCATAATCAACACATTGTTATCTTCCTCCATAACAATGCACGCTCTCACAAACAAAGTTGAAAGAATCATGAAATTCCTAACCTATATCTTTTCCAAAAATGAAATTGATAAATCATGAAATTTCTAGAATCTCAAAAATGAATTTGAACAGCAAAAAAAAAAAAACTCGAGTTCACTCTGTTAAACGGACGAGCACTTGTCCACGACGACAGTGGTAGAGCTAATACCGTGGTGGTGGTTGTTACACCTCGGAAATTTTTTCGTACTTGTGTGATGAGTAGAACAATGAAGGGCTTGAGTGCATGATGTTTTATTAAGTCGGGAATGGCTAATTATGAATTTTTGGAAATAAGAAGGTGGCGGAAAATTTTCAGCACAGTGGTCGTAAAGGGCACTATACGGCCCGTAAAGTGATTTACGGACCGTATAGTGCAATCGTCCTCCAGCTGCCCAAAAATTTCAAGTTCTGTCAAAGTGTTGAAATGGCTAAAAACGACTTGGAGGACGGCCCGTAAACTGGTTTACGGACCGTAAACCTTGGTCGTAAACTGCCATGTTCTTCAGCCAAACTTTTTGTTTCTTAAATGATTAAACACGGCCATGGAGGACGGACCGTAAATCAGTATACGGTCTGTAAATGGTGGTTTACGACCACTGTTCATCCCGACGAGAATTCATTAAACATCAGTTTTGAGTTACTAAAAAGGGACTTAAGCCTCATTTCACTTCATTTTTCATCCATACACCTCAAGAGACCTCTAGAACATTCCAAATATTTCCTCCACAAGAATTCAAGAGAATTAAAGGGAACATCAAGACCAACAACATTAAATTCATGAAAGCAAGTGTAAGAACGCAATAAAGGGTCATCTAAGTGAACACATTCCAAAGAAGGTGGAACTAGGGTTTTGTCTAAGTGAAGCAATTCAACTTAAGACTTGTTCAACCATCATCCAAGGTAAGTTCCATGATAAATTCATATTGTTTGAGGTATTGAAGGGCTCACATGCTTAAAATGTAGAAGAACATAGGAATGGGTCATGATTGAGTAAATAGTGTCACTATGGAATGGTAGTTGGATGGAATCATAGAAGTTGACGTGTTATGATTATGAATACATTACAAATGGTGTATAGGTCATGATATAAGTGTTGAACTCAAAGGAAATGCCGCCTAATTTTCTCTACGGATAACGATGCATTCTCGTAGTCGATTAACTAAGGTAATACGAATTCTCTCATGAAGGTGACGACGTGGTATCGAAGGAGAATAAGTGGACAACAACTTATCTAAACGACAAGGTATGTGAGGCTAGTCCTTTCTTTCCAATGGCATGAATCTTATAGTCCGAATTACCACCTTTCCATGAGCTTCTACATTCCAAAAAGTTAAATGTCTATATGAGATAAGTTATACGATATGATGATGTTAGTCCTTGCCTAGACTCACCTTATGTACTAGTCCTTTCAAGGTGAGGCAGAATGTCTGTAATTGCTCCATAAAGTCATCGGGGAGGGTCACGACCTTACGTTGCCCCGATAGAGTAAAGTAGTTCTCAAACCTCATGCATGTGTTATGATAAGGTAAATATTTTTACAATAAGCACATTATTATGACTATTTTATGATAAGCATGGCATGAGAATTGCATACCGGGCCTAGTTGGCCGGGCAGACACCGCTTCGGCGGGCGGAGATACGGACACACCATGACCTTCGGGCGTGGGCAGACACCACTAGTGGGCGGCATGAGATGGTACCCCGGACGCGGGAGGCCTGGACGCGGGCTTATATTATTGATTATCACACCGTTCCGACATGGGCGGGCAGCTTGCATATGATGCATACATGTTACGATGATAAGTATGAGTAAGACAGCATGCATTATTCCATGTATGATTATCAGTCAGATCCATATGCTTTATATTTATGCTCTCATTATATGATTGATGCCTTTCTTCACTGTTCATGCCTCTCATACTCAGTACAATATTCGTATTGACGTCCCTTCTTTGGACGCTGTGTTCATGCCCACAGGTAGACAGGGAGGCGAGCTTAATCCAGATACTTAGGAGCTGTCAGCTGTTGAGAGCACTCCATTATCCGGAGGTGCTTGTGATTTCTCTGTTGGTACATAGGTATATATATATTGGGCATGGCGGAGTCTTGTTCCGTCCATTGTTTAGTATGTCAGTAGAGGCTCATAGATACGTAGTGTGGGTAGCAAGGTCTCACATCTTTCATGTATACGTGCACTCATTATTTTGATGTACCAAACTTTTCTACATACACAAGTATTTATGTTTCCATATAAGTTATGATCTTTTTCCATGTTTTGAGCATAAATGTGATGATAAGGCATTAATCGAGTAAGAAGGGTAATAGAGCGAGCGGTGCTCGGCGGTTAGCCCCGGGAACCCGTCGCGGCCCCTAGTTGGGTCGCGACAGAAGTGGTATCAGAGCAGTTCGTCCTAGGAAATGTCTACGAGCCATGTCTAGTAGAGTCTTGTTTATGGTGTGTTGCGCGCCACGCCAATAAACAAGAGGCTGCCGGGCGTTTAGGAAAATGACCATCTTTCTTTTCACTAGATCGTGCGATAGAGCCATGCCTAGGATTTTATCCTTTCCTAAAGAGTGTGTTATGATTTCAGAAGATGCCGCCAAAGGGAAAAGCTACCGCCGCCCAGAAGGGCAAAGCAACGACAAAAAGGCAGGCGGAAAGAGAGCCTCCGGCAAATGTAGAGGAAAGTGAATCGCAAAGTGAGGCCGCGCCCAATGTAGAAGAGCGGGGAGGAGCCTCAGCTCCGATTCTTCCACCGGGTGCTTCGGGTCAACAAGTGTCCGAGGCCATACATTTATTGACACAGTTGGTCGCCGCTCAGGCACAACGATAGAATGCGGGCCCAAGTGATCGATCGGCCAGTACGAGAGCCCGTGATTTCTTGACTTTAAATCCTTCGGAATTTTTCGGGTCGAAGCCGGATGAGGACCCCCAAGGCTTTGTTGATGAGATGTCGAGGACACTGAAACTTATGCATGCTTCTGAGACCGAATCGGTAGAGTTGGCCTCTTACAGACTCCGCGATGTGGCGGTGCTATGGTACAAAAATTGGATGATATCAAGGGGAGAGAATGCACCACCTCCCGTTTGGCAAGAATTTGTGGATGCCTTTATTCGTCATTACTTGCCGTCTGAGGTCCGCCGAGCTAGAGCGGACATGTTCTTGAATTTAAAGCAAGGAAGTGTGAGTGCCCGAGAGTATAGTATGCAGTTTAATTCTCTGGCCAGGTATGCCCCGACCATGGTGGCTGATATGGGTGATCGGGTTCATAGATTTGTGAGTGGTTTGGGGCCACACCTATTTAGAGATTGCTTGACAGCCTCCTTGCAAGACGGGATGGATATTTTTCGAATACAAGCACATGCTCAGAACCTGGAGGAACGACAACAGTAGCAAAGCAGTGATCGGGATAATGACCGAAGGCAAGGTAAGAGAGCTAGATCTACGGGGGCAAGCAGTGAGTATAGAGGGGGATCGAGACAGATGCATTCTAGGCACTCAGGTCAGTCAGCGACCAGTGCGCCTCCTCGGTTCTCAGATAGGAGGTTTGACCGTTCTTTTCAATCAGGGCAGGGCCAGAGCTCGAGGGCCTCAGATTTTCAGTTCAAGGGAGATTTTAGCCAGAGGAGACCCCCAGTACCACGGTGTAGTCAGTGCGGTAAATTACATTCCGGACAGTGTCATCAGGGTACCGATGCTTGTTATGCCTGCGGGCAAGTTGGTCACATGATGAGGGATTTCCCCTCGGTGAGAGATAGAGCAGGGACTCAGCCCACAGGTTCAGCAGCGGGTTCTTCTTCAGTGTGTCCGACAACACAGACTTCTCAGACTACAGCAGGTAGAGGTAGAGGGAGAGGGGGAGCATCTACTTCAGGAGTTGTTCAGCCCCGCGTATATGCTTTGGCTGGGCGACAGGATCTTGAGTCCTCCCCAGATGTTGTCACAGGTACTTTGACTATAGTTTCCTGTGAGGTATATGCTTTGATTGATCCGGGTTCTACTTTCTCTTACGTTACCCCATATGTTGCTGATTGTATTGGGGTGGAGCCTGAGCCAATTAAACCTTTCGAGGTGTTCACTCCGGTTGGTGATCCGGTAATAGCGAGGAAAGTGTATAAAAATTGTGTCGTTGTGATATGTGATCATTGGACCAAAGCCGATCTAATCGAACTGGAAATGATAGACTTCGACGTGATCATGGGAATGGATTGGTTGGCCTCGTGCTATGCCAATGTCGATTGCAGGACAAAAATGGTTCGATTTCAATTCCCGGGAGAGCCCGTACTGGAATGGAAGGGTAATACTGCATCCCCTAAGGGTAGGTTTATTTCCTACCTCAAGGCGAGAAAGATGATAGCCAAGGGCTATATTTATCATCTAGTTCGGGTTCATGATACGGAGGCAAGGCCACCAGTTTTCCAATCTGTCCTGGTAGTAAATGAATTTCCAGACGTATTCCCGGATGAACTTCCAGGTCTTTCTCCAGAAAGGGAAATCGACTTTGATATCGATGTATTGCCAGACACCGAGCCTATTTCCATTCCCCCTTATCGAATGGCTCCAGCGGAACTGAAAGAGCTAAAAGTACAGCTAAAAGATTTACTTGAGAAGGGGTTTATAAGACCCAGTTCATCGCCGTGGGGAGCGCCAGTCTTGTTCGTAAAGAAGAAAGACGGATCTATACGAATGTGTATCGACTATAGGCAGCTGAATAAGGTGACAATAAATATCCTCTTCCTAGAATCGATGATTTGTTTGATCAGTTACAGGGCGCTAAGTGGTTTTCTAAGATAGATCTGAGATCGGGTTATCGTCAGGTGAGAATTAGAGAAGCAGATATTCCTAAGACTGCCTTCAGGACAAGATATGGTCACTACGAGTTCCGAGTGATGTCGTTTGGATTGACAAATGCCCCGACGGTGTTCATGAATTTAATGAATAATGTGTTTAGGCCATTTTTGGATCTCTTCGTGATAGTATTTATCGATGATATTCTGGTATATTCTCGCACCGAGTCAGAACATGCAGACCACCTAAGAATTGTTCTTGGCGTTCTCCGAGCCCGAGAATTATATGCGAAGTTCTCAAAGTGCGAGTTTTGGCTGAATTCTATGGCGTTTCTAGGCCATGTTATTTTAGATGATGGCATCCGAGTCGACACTCAGAAAATAGAAGCTGTGAAGACTTGGCCAAGGCCTACGACGCCTACAGCAGTTCGTAGTTTCCTAGGTTTGGCAGGTTATTATCGAAGATTCGAAAAGGCTTTTTATCTATTTCAGCCCCATTAACGAAGCTAACCCAGAAGTCAGCAAAATTTCAGTGGAATGATGCTTGTGAGCGTAGTTTCCGAGAGCTAAAAGATAGATTGACCTCGGCTCCAGTGTTAACACTTCCAGAAGGATCAGATGGCTATGTAGTATATTGTGACGCCTCCGGTGTGGGATTAGGATGTGTATTGATGCAGAATGGGAAAGTTATTGCATATGCTTCGAGACAGTTGCGGACCCATGAAAAAAATTATCCAACTCACGATCTCGAATTGGCCGCGGTTATTCATGCCTTAAAGATATGGAGGCATTATCTGTACGGTGTGCACGTCGATATCTATACAGATAACAAGAGTCTTCAACATATTTTTAAGCAGAAGGAGTTGAACCTACGACAGAGGCGGTGGTTGGAATTGTTGAAGGATTATGATGTGAATATTTTATACCACCCCGTGAAAGCGAATGTGGTAACAGACGCGCTTAGCTGCCGATCAATGGGCAGTTTAAGTGAAGTCCCTTCAGAAAAGAAAGAAATGGTTCGTGAGCTCTATCAACTAGCAAATCTTGGGGTACGTGTAATTGATTCGGGTAAGGCAGAAATTAGTGTTAATGATCCTGCGGTCTCGCCCTTGAATGCGGAGATAAAAGAACGCCAGTATGGGGATCCACAAATGTGTCGTCACAGGGATGTATCCCGTGGAAAAGAGAAGTCTCCTTTTGAAGTTTCCGTAGATGGAGTTCTTAGATACCGAGACAGATTGTGTGTACCGGATGTGGCGAGACTACGCCAGCGAATTTTAGAAGAAGCGCATCATTCTCGGTATTCCATTCATCCAGGTACGACCAAAATGTATCACGATCTTAAATTGCTATATTGGTGGGATTGCATGAAACGAGACATAGCGGCATTTGTGGCGCAGTGTCCGAACTGCCAACAGGTGAAAGCAGAACATCAGAAGTTAGGGGGCTTATTGCAAGCAATGGAAATTCCTACCTGGAAATGGGAGGAGATTAATATGGATTTTATTGTGGGATTACCCCGCTCCCGAGGCAAATATGACTCTATATGGGTGATCGTGGACAGACTCACGAAAGCAGCACATTTCCTCCCAGTTAGAACCACGTATTCGACAGAAGACTATGCCAGGTTATATTTAAAGGAAATTGTGCGCCTTCATGGGATCCCTTTGGCCATTATTACAGACAGAGGGGCCCAGTTTACAGCTAAGTTTTGGAAATCCTTCCAAGAAGGGTTAGGTACTCAAGTTAAATTTAGCACAACATTTCATCCACAAACGGACGGGCAAGCCGAGCGTACTATTCAGACCTTGGAGGATATGCTCTGAGCGTGTGTGTTGGATTTTGGGGGTAGTTGGGATGAGCATTTAACTCTTATCGAATTTGCTTATAACAATAGCTACTATTCCGGTATTTAAATGGCCCCGTATGAAGGATTATATGGAAGAAAATGTAGATCTCCAATTGGATGGTTTGAAACCGGAGAAGTATAATTGATAGGCCCCGATTTGATTCAACAAGCAGTTGAAAAGGTTATAGTGATTCGAGACCGACTGTTAATAGCTCAAAGTCTCCAAAAGTCTTATGCAGACAACCGCCGACGGGATTTAGAATTCCAGGTAAATGACTGGGTATTTCTGAAGGTATCGCCAATGAAAGGGGTGATGAGATTTGGCAAAAAGGGGAAGTTGAGTCCAAGATACATCGGACCGTATAAAATTGTCCGTAAGGTGGGACAGGTAGCATATGAATTGGATTTACCTTCGGAGTTTGAATCAGTTCACCTGGTATTCCATATTTCGATGCTCCGCAAGTGTATTGGGGATCCTACAAGAATAGTCCCGGTTGACGATGTGCAGGTGACAGAGAAGCTGACGTATGAAGAAATACCTATTGCTATTTTAGATAGACAAGTGCGGAGACTTCGGAATAAAGAAGTCGCTGTTATACCCTATTTTAACCGAGGTCAAAATAGTTTACAACATCCCGGTAATTCCGGGGTTAATTAAAGTAAAGGAGTCGCCACCTAATTATTTATGGTGAATTAGGGCACCTAAGGTTATTTAAAGTATTTATCTAAAGTTGATTTTATTTTAAAGTCTACGAAACCAGATGATTCTAGCTACGGGTTCAACTAATCTAGAGGGAAGGTATTAGGCATCCTCTAAATTCCATTAATAATGGTTAATCCGACCAGACTCAAATTTAATTAGGCTAAGTGTAAGTATAATATTATAGAAAAGAAAATAGCTTTGTAAGTATTGTTAAAGTTATAGATAGACATGTGAGAATGCTATTAAAATAGGACTTGTAGAAATAGTAATTCGTATAAAAAAGTTTAGTTAAATAAACTAAAAAACGCGGGATGTGTAACGTTTTATAAGTATTTGAGGAGAATAAGTTGTGCCGACTAATAAATTAAAAAAGAGTTACTGTAAGATTAGTATCGGTAAAATTTTAAAGTATTACGATATCAAAATATGACGAAATCGTCGGGAATCGGAGAGAGGATTTTAATGTCTAAAAGAATGATCATTTTAAAAATATTTTGAGATCAACATGATTTGTTTGGAAGATATAGTTATTATTAGCCTTTAAATAGAATTCCCCTGGAAACTTTTAAAAACTTTATAAAATAATGTTAAGTTATAATTTAAAGTAAGTGGATAGTTGAAATCGGATTTAATTCTTGATCGGATGACTCAATCCTGTTTAGACTTGTAAAAGAGCAATTAACAGAAACTTTGAACTGACGAAATAGATTAAATTATTAAACCGTGAAAGCAAATTCAAAACTCTAATTATCCATTGTTACTAGACTATCCCACTGATTCTATTAGAATTCGTCTAGGCTAAGAAAGACAAAAATAAGATAAATGTTAGGCAAGTAAGCAAACACACAAAGATAAAGTAAAAGAAACAGATGTATTAAATGGGTTTGGCCCATTCGATATGTTGTGTGATCTGCTGGTGCTATTGGGCTTCGGCCCAACAATCCTTTTTGGTACTGCTTCGAATGGACTGGACACGAGAAGAATATTTTGTTGGGCTTTTAGCCCAACACCGAATGCGGAGGAGGAAGAGTCCTTCGGACTCGTGCGCGGGGGTCATGCACAAAAATGAAAGGAAACAGAATTAGTATGTAATCCACAAATAAGGATAAACATATATAATTAAGTTCGGAAGAAAGAACAGATCAGTGACCCGTTTTGATTTTTATCATATGGGCAGATCTAAGTGGAAGCAAAGAAAATTTCATTTGTCTCTTCTTATCACAGTGTATTATTTAGAAGAACTACTGATTTTTATTTTTTATATTTTTTAAAAAGAAAAAAAAACAACAATCATAATATCATGTTCAGACCATCCAATGTCATTATCCTATTTTTTGAACTGACCAAAAACACATCTAACGAATAGAAACTAAATGACACACCCAGGTGACTAAGGAAATTAGTCTTAAGACTGCAAGACTTGGGAATAACAACGTCTTGATCATGCCATTATTTCAAACTCGACTGCCTAAACCTTTATGCAAAACAGCGTCAACTTAGCAAGCTAAAACACTAACAATAAGATAGCTTGAATGATTACTTAAACACGAAAATCTAATTCTAACATAAGGAAATATCGAAATCTAAAAGGGATGGATGTTACTCTTCTACTTTAACATAACAGAGGTTTGACACTTAAGATCCAAACATATTTAGACTCATGAAACAAATACTGGAAGTAAACATGGATTAAATCGCATTAAAGCTACACCATAGACCTGAACTAAAACAATGCGTGCTACAAGTATAGGACCAGCAAGACTATCTTTGCGTATTCATACAAATGAGTTAAAAGGAAAACTAATCCTTTTCATTTCAAGAGGAATTGAAATTAAGACTGGTTTGCACAAATTATAAACAGATCAGAAGGATGAGATTCTAAAGCGGAAAAGAAACTAGCATTTGAACCGATTGAGACAACTGAACAGATCACTAGAGGTAGCATTAACACGATTTATTTCATGAATCTCACAGACAAAACACTTGGATATAACGTGCATCAGGGTCTAAGGCACATCTATTTTCACATAAACATACTAACGAACTGAACATAGAACTAGGTCTAATGCATGACTGCTAACAGAATTGAACACAAAACGTAGACTAGAGACCAAATCAAATCAACAAATAACATCGACTAAACAAAATCCAAACTGATACATAAACGCATACAAATGCCGATCTTTTTAGCAGGAGCAGAGAATTTTATATTTTGAAACTTTAGAAGCAGAATCAGCATGACTTAGCTTATAGAACTTCCGTAAAGCCTATTCGGATATCAACAAGTGCTAGGAACTAAGTCAGAGACCTTAACGTCTATTTATCATTCTTCAACTATAGCAGCCACACGAAATAAGAAAACGCAAACATATTTCTTGAATCACAAATGGTAACGACGAGGCATTAAGACATGGTTTCTATATGCTAACAAAATTTTTAACTAACAGAATTTCAACAAGACAATGAACCCAAATAGCGCCGGATTTTACCTGTTCGTGGCGCAGTGAAGTGGGGCTTCGAGTCTCGAATCTACACTCGAAAGCGATGAACTCGAACTCGAAAAAAGTCTTTCGAATCGAAAATTTCGATAGAACCGAATACTCTTTTCTAAAAGGAAGTTTGGTTTGATTTTTCAAATAATCTCCAAACACCAGTCGAAAAAAATCCCGAAACAGAACCGAATTTGGATAAACCCAAGATTAGAGCAGCAATCGAAAATATCGAAATGTTGAATGTGGTAAAGTTAGTTCTCCCCTAATCAGTATTCTATTCCCCAATCCCTATTTTTCCCCAGATATTGTGACTGGAAAAATGTAAATATTTAAGAGGAAATGTTCAGGCGGCTGAAAAAAACTCCCTTTGTTGGATCAAAACGTGAGTACTTATAGAGTGATTTCTAGGGTTTTTCGGTTCTGGATTGGGCGGGATTTTGAAATCAAATTTCGAAATTGAGTCAAAGGTTTGCTAATCCGAACGTTGGGGCCTTTCACGTGGTTGATTCAGACCCTCCTTAAAGTGGTTCGACCTTCTTTGATCTTTGAAGATTTCAATTTGTTTGAAGCGAGAAATGAGCGTCTTTCTCTGTCGATCGACAGCAAGCTCAGACGAAACACACACAGAGATATTTTTTTGTGTGGAAATGGAAAGATGCCTCTGTGCATGGCTAAAGGGAGGCTGGTATTTAGCTGGAAATGGACAAGGGAGAGAGAAAGATGACGAAGAGAGGGCAGTAGCGTGAAGAGAGAGGAGAGACGAGAGAGATGAGAGAAGAGAAAGTGCGGCTGTGGTGTTATGAAAGGGATTAGGTTTTTCTTTGGTTTCAACTGATTAAAACAAATGGGCCGGACGGGTCAAAAACGGGTATGGGCTGGACAGGGTAATATTAGATAGTGGGCTGATTTGTTTATATTGGCCGAATTAGTAAGGGATAGATTTAAAGGGCCGCTCCAATTAATTAAAGTGTGGGCTAATAATTTGGCTAAAAATCCTCTTCCATATTAATTATTCTTTGGGCTTCTAATTTAATAACTAGTACAATATATATATTATGATAATTAATGATTAGTATGTAGAAAATAAAGGACTTAATAAAGTCTAATTAATTTAACGAAAATGAAGTGATGACGAACTTTTTTGAAATTTGTGATGAAGTAATACTAGTAATGTTTACAGTAGAATAGTGAAAATGAAAGTAACGATGTTAATAGTAGTAGAAAATAAAAATAATAGTGAAAACTAAGTATTTAGCTCGTTAATAAATTTAGAAGCCTGAGGAAATAAATTGGAATAAAGGAAGGGCAAAATTGGGTGTCAACAGTCGCTTCAGTCAAAGTTCGATGGCGAAACAACAACAGGGAAGAGATGACTTGCGAAACGGAAGAGAAGATGAAAGCCAAGTACCCCCATTTGTTCCAATCCCCAGAGGAGATTCAAGGTGAAGCGTCGACGATGTAAGGTATGTATGCCCTAGTATTATGATTTTAGTCGTGTGTGGCCATGGATGTGTGGATAGTGTGATATAGCCCTGTAAGGCCATGATATTGTGGGTTGCTGTGACAGGTTGGTAGAGTCAAATTACAAAGGAGACTCTGGCAAAAATTTTCTAGAATTCCCGAGTGTCGAACATTCGAGGACGAATGTTCCAAAAAGGGGGGAAGAATGTTACACCTCGGAAATTTTTCCGTACTTGTGTGATGAGTAGAACAATGAAGGGCTTGAGTGCATGATGTTTTATTAAGTCGGGAATGGCTAATTATGAATTTTTAGAAATAAGAAGGTGGCGGAAAATTTTCAGCACAGTGGTCGTAAAGGGCACTATACGGCCCGTAAAGTGCAATCGTCCTCCAGCTGCCCAAAAATTTCAAGTTCTGTCAAAGTGTTGAAATGGCTAAAAACGACTTGGAGGACGGCCCGTAAACTGGTTTACGGACCGTAAACCTCGGTTGTAAACTGCCATGTTCTTCAGCCAAACTTTCTGTTTCTTAAATGATTAAACACGGCCATGGAGGACGGACCGTAAATCAGTATACGGTCTGTAAATGGTGGTTTACGACCACTGTTCATCCCGACGAGAATTCATTAAACATCAGTTTTGAGTTACTAAAAAGGGACTTAAGCCTCATTTCACTTCATTTTTCATCCATACACCTCAAGAGACCTCTAGAACATTCCAAATATTTCCTCCACAAGAATTCAAGAGAATTAAAGGGAACATCAAGACCAACAACATTAAATTCATGAAAGCAAGTGTAAGAACGCAATAAAGGGTCATCTAAGTGAACACATTCCAAAGAAGGTGGAACTAGGGTTTTGTCTAAGTGAAGCAATTCAACTTAAGACTTGTTCAACCATCATCCAAGGTAAGTTCCATGATAAATTCATATTGTTTGAGGTATTGAAGGGCTCACATGCTTAAAATGTAGAAGAACATAGGAATGGGTCATGATTGAGTAAATAGTGTCACTATGGAATGGTAGTTGGATGGAATCATAGAAGTTGACGTGTTATGATTATGAATACATTACAAATGGTGTATAGGTCATGATATAAGTGTTGAACTCAAAGGAAATGCCGCCTAATTTTCTCTACGGATAACGATGCATTCTCGTAGTCGATTAACTAAGGTAATACGAATTCTCTCATGAAGGTGACGACGTGGTATCGAAGGAGAATAAGTGGACAACAACTTATCTAAACGACAAGGTATGTGAGGCTAGTCCTTTCTTTCCAAAGGCATGAATCTTATAGTCCGAATTACCACCTTTCCATGAGCTTCTACATTCCAAAAAGTTAAATGTCTATATGAGATAAGTTATACGATATGATGATGTTAGTCCTTGCCTACACTCACCTTATGTACTAGTCCTTTCAAGGTGAGGCAGAATGCCTGTAATTGCTCCATAAAGTCATCGGGGAGGGTCACGACCTTACGTCGCCCCGATAGAGTAAAGTAGTTCTAAAACCTCATGCATGTGTTATGATAAGGTAAATATTTTTACAATAAGCACATTATTATGACTATTTTATGATAAGTATGGCATGAGCATTGCATACCGGGCCTAGTTGGCCGGGCAGACACCGCTTCGGCGGGCGGCGATACGGACATACCACGACCTTCGGGCGTGGGCAGACACCACTAGTGGGCGGCATGAGATAGTACCTCGGACGCGGGAGGCCTGGACGCGGGCTTATATTATTGATTATCACACCGTTCCGACATGGGCGGGAAGATTGCATATGATGCATACATGTTACGATGATAAGTATGAGTAAGACAACATGCATTATTCCATGTATGATTATCAGTCAGATCCATATGCTTTATATTGATGCTCTCATTATATTATTGATGCCTTTCTTCACTGTTCATGCCTCTCATACTCAGTACAATATTCGTACTAACGTCCCTTCTTTGGACGCTGTGTTCATGCCCACAAGTAGACAGGGAGGCGAGCTTGATCCAGATACTTAGGAGTTGTCAGCTGTTGAGAGCACTCCATTGTCCGGAGGTGCTTGTGATTTCTCTTTTGGTACATAGGTATATATATATTGGGCATGACGGAGTCTTGTTCCGTCCATTGTTTAGTATGTCAGTAGAGGCTCGTAGATACGTAGTGTGGGTAGCATGGTCTCACATCTTTCATGTATACGTGCACTCATTATTTTGATGTACCAAACTTTTCTATATACACAAGTATTTATGTTTCCATATAAGTTATGATCGTTTTCCATGTTTTGAGCATAAATGTGATGATAAGGCATTAATCGAGTAAGGAGGGTAATAGAGCGAGCGGTGCTCGGCGGTTAGCCCCTGGTACCCGTCGCGGTCCCTAGTTGGGTCGTGACAGTGGTGATCGATGGGTATGGGTTTACTCGAGTGTGTGGGAATGAGTATTTTCTAATTGATGGTGGTTGCACTGGTAGGTGTTATAGCTTTGGATGAAAAGACATACTTTTATATTAGCTAGAGATTTTAGTCTCTAGAGCATAACATTGCCGGCAATGGCAGTGGCGACAGTCACGTTACCATTGCGGAATGGCAGTCATTTAACAAGGAAAGTAGGGATTGTAACCGTGGTGGGGGGGTGGGGGTGGGGGTGGATGTGGTTGTTACAATGGTGGTGAGTATTGAGATGTGCTCGGTAGTGGCGGAGGCAGTGCTTCGATGGTGGAAGTGGCAGGGAAGTGGTGGTGGAGGTAGTGCCTATGGTGGGGCTGGATGCAACATGAAGGAGAAAGAGAAAAAATTAAAAAAAAAAAGTTAATTCTTTGGTTTTTTCCTTGTTGATACATGTCCTTAGGGACCCACGTTAGTAGCAATTGTACATTTCTTCAAGCTTCTATGAGATGTGGGAGACACGCACACTGATGTGTGTCCAACTGGAACAATAAATATCTTTTTAGAGGGTTTAAGTGGTACGGGTCTCAGTTGAGGTGTCCAAATGGAATTTTTGGACAAGTTTGAGAGTCTGTTGATGACTTAAGCCAAATATAAATAACACACACGTGCATGTACATACATACGTACATACATACATACATACATACATACTTGATAGGCCAAAGTCATAGATGGACCCCTGAACTTGTCCTGATTTTCCATTTAGACCCCCAACTGAAACGTTAACCATCTGAACCCTCGAACATAAGATAAACTGTGTCATTTGAACACCTCGTGCCAGCTTGGCACATGCGTGTAGTACACTTGCTGTGACATGGAAAAATAGACTAATAAAAATAAGTCATGTCAACAAAAAAAATTAATTTTAAGAAAAAATAATTTTAAAATCTATTTAAATAATTTAAAAAAAAATCTGAAAAACCCAACCATCCTCTCTGATAGCCCACTTCACCGCCGCCACTGCCGGTGCTGCCTCCGCCGCCACTGTTGGTGCTGCCTTCGCCGCCCCCACTGCCGTCGCTTCAAAATCTATTTAAATAATTAAAAACAATAGTGCCTTTTTTCGTCGGAGATTTGTTTAAATAGATTTTGAAGTGGAGCAGCGGCAGAGAAGGTGGCATCGGCGGCGGCGAAGGCGAAGTGGGCTATCGGAGAGGATGGGTTGGGTTTTTCAATTTTTTTCAATTATTTAAATAGATTTTAAAATAGATTTTTTGTTAAAATTAATTTTTAATGATTAAAAAATTTAAAAAAGAAAAAAATTGGTTTGTCACGCTCTGTTTGAAGCAGTGTACTGCACGCATGTGCCCAGCTGGCACGAGGTGTTCAAATGACACAGTTTATCTTATGTTTGAGGGTCCAGATGGTCAACGTTTCTGTTAAGGGTTCTAAATGAAAAATCAGGATAAGTTCAAGGGTCCATCTATGACTTTGGCCTACTTAATACATGTAATATCAAATTATAAAGGTTTAAATGATCCACAACCACCTAAACTTGTCCACAGATTCCACTTAGATACCTCAACCTAGACCTATACCGATTGAACACCTATACCACTCCGAATTTGAAACACTTAGATACGTTTTTGATAATCAACTACAAATATAAAGTGTGTGTAATTGTTTAATGCACTCGCCAATAATATGATAAGGTGACGAATTAACCGTGAACACGTGGCATGTGGGTCTTAATTAATGATTAAAAATATTTTATGAGTGAAAGAAAAACAAAAATTATTTTAAAAGAAAAAAAAATAAAAATTCTCTAAACCCTACCTTCCCCACCCACCAAACACCCGCTATGCAACAGTACTGCCGTCCACCGCCACCCCCCATTTCTTCTTTTTATCTATCATACCAAAATGTTCTCTTCTAAAGGAAAAATCATAATTTAACAAGAATGGCCGACTCAGATTTGAAAAGGAAAGGAAATTGTAATGGTACTAGCGTTTTCAAATCTGAAGAAAAAAAGAACGATGAGGCGGCGGTCGCGATAATAGTAGAGGTGGTGGTCATCGTTTGCAATCTCTGACTTTAAAGTTCTTGCTAAACTTATCCCCTTTTTATCATTGAGAAGCTCAGAATATCAAGAATTGCATATGGGTGTCTTCTCCTCCTTTTTTTTGTTCATTTCATTTTTAATTTTTTTAATCGAAGGTTGTAAAGAATGTGGAGTAAGCAAAACATGAAATCAGAATGCACAATCAGGGTGAATTTTTTTTTTTTTTTTTTTTTTTGAAGAATCTCCTTCTCTATTATAAATTAGATAATTTTCTACAGTTTTTTCTTAATGAAACCACCTTTGAACTGTTGTGCTGACCAAGTTCTAAAGGCGGTGACAAAGAGAAATGAAGAAGAAGAAGATATAATTTTTTAAAGAAAAAGAAATCTAATTTAATGCCTTCCAAGCACCTCCCACGCGCTGGCTTGGAGTGTCTCACACACATTATGACAAATCAGCAAAAAGTGTTCAATAGGAACATGCTTAGAAAGGGATAGGTGTTTAATCGGTACATGTCTAAATTGTGGTGTCTAAATGAAATTTGTGGATAAGTTTAGCTAGCTGTGGATGACTTAAGCCGAATATAAATCATGAAAAATAGCATTAGATTTTTTGATGAATTCATAAAAAAAAAAAAAATCTACTTATAACGTTAATGAACTTAGGTAAATATCTATAAATACGAGTTAAAATAAGAAATACCATATATATATATATATATATATATATATATTATAAAAATAGATTAGAATGCTTTACTTGTGGAAGTATAGAACATTTAGCAAATACGTGTCTAAAACGAATAAATAAAGATTTAATAATAAATTTTAGTGAAAAATATCAGCAAGTAACAAAAATACAACTCGAATATTGGACATTGCATAGGATAAATGGGGGAGAATATCTATTGTTCATAATTGCGGTAGGAGTTTGATTTTTCGAGCAAAGTTGGGAGGCAAAAATCGGGAATGGTGAGAATATTTAAAAATGAAATTTGTGTAAACATGGTCTGATTTTTTTTTCTTAAAAAAAAAAAAAATCTTGATATAATTTCTCGAATTATTTTGTATTGTCTTCTACGTATTTTTTTATTAAGGAACTTATGGTTTGATTTGATTCTATTTTTACTAAAACTAAAACCAAATCAGTTATATCGCTTTCGTCGATTTGATTTTGATAAATCAATTTATGTTATGTAACAATTTATTGAATTGACGAATATGTGATCTCGTAAAATGTCTTTAGGGAAGAAATAGTAAGTCAATCACACATGCACATTAGAATCAAGTATGTTTAAAGCACATAAAATATATACATTATATATTAAGTATTACATTTCATGGGAGAATCATAAATACCTCTTGTTCTTGACATATTTTCTAAAGAAAATCGTATAAATATTTTAAAATATATAGCTAACATTCATACCTCCATAAACTCTTGAATGAAAAAGGGGATAGAGATATAGTGTCGGGAGAGTTGAACCATTTCGAGAGGCACCGCGATTTTGGATATTGCAGGTGTATAAATGTTGAGGAGGTTAAGGGTGTGGTTCGTAGGATGCGCAGGAGAAGAGCGACTGGGCCTGACGAGACTCCGGAAGAATTTTGGAAAAGCACAGGCAGAGCAGGTTTGGAGTGGCTAACTGCGTTATTTAATGTCATTTTTAAGACGCTGAAAATGCCCGAAGAATGGAGGTGTAGTACGATGATTCCGTTGTACAAGAACAAGGGTGACATTTAGAGCTGCAATACCTATAGGTGATCAAGATGCTAGGCCACACTATGAAAGTTTGGGAGAGAGTGGTGGAGATCAGGGTGAGGAAAGGCATGTCTATTTCTGAGAATCAGTTCGAATTCATGTCAGGGCGCTCTATTACAAAAGCAATCCAGCTAGTAAGGATACTAGTGGAGCAGTATGGGGAGAGGAAAAGGGACTTATACATGGTGTTCATTGACCTAGAAAGGGCATATGACAACATCTCAAGGGAGGTTCTTTGGAGATGGACTATGATGTTTGGTGTTGTATTGTGATGTTGGATTGGATACCTTCAGACTTGGCACATTTGGGATTAGATGCTCTACGTAGGTGATGACGGATAATTGAAATTGATTGCATTGTCTTATACTCGCTGGTTTATTTGCTTATCTGCTTTATGATCAGAATTGTGTTAGCTATGCTTAGTCGGCCGATAATGACTACCAGTACTATTGTTTGTACTAACCTACACTTGCTGCATTCTTTTATGAATGCAGAGTATCAGGTCGGATCCACTTCCGTGACTCGTGGCTGATCGACGCTTCAACTTTCTCTCGAGTTTCCAGGGTGAGCATTGCCTTCCACTGACCTGAAAGAATTTCTCATCTTATGTCCTATTTATTTCGAAGACATAGACATTTATGTATTAGTATTCCAAGATTGTATTATTTCCCTCTACATGCTCTTGTATTATTCAGACTAGACCCTGGGGGTGTTTATCATCATTTCGCACTTTTCTACTACTTATATATATCTATATATCGTGAGACTTACGTATTTGTTCTTTTCCGTTGCTTAATTTTCATCCTTTATGTATTTATTCATTGTTGGGTTGAGGGTTCGCTTGCCGAGGTGGGAAGGTAAGTGCCCGCACGACTTAGGAAAAATAGGTCGTGACATCTGTACTCCAAGATTGAGCCTCGAACCCATCAAACCAGCTAATCAGAGATCTACATTTCCTACCATACAAAGCCTCAAAAAGTGTCATACCAATACTCGAATGATAACTGTTATTGTACGCAAACTCTACCAAGGGTAAGTGCTGATCCCAATGACCACCAAAATCAATAACACACGCTCTCAACATGTCCTTGAGCAACTGAATGGTCCACTCGGACTGGCCATCAGTCTGGGGATGAAAAGTTGTACTGAGATCCAATCGGGTACCCAACTGCTCATAAAACGCCCTCCAGAATCGGGAAGTGAAGATAGTACCCCGATCAGATACAACAGAAATAGGAACCCCATGCAACCTCATAATATCCCAAATATACATCTTGGCTAACTTCTCCGCGGTATAGGAAACCTGGATTGGAACAAAGTGAGCGAACTTAGTCAACCGATCAACTATCACCCAAATAGAGTCAAACTTGCCCAGGGTCTTCGGAAGATCCACAACAAAATCCATGGTAATCCTTTTCCACTCAGGAATGGGCATCCTCTAAAGTACACCACTGGGTCGCTGGTGCTCATACTTAACCTACTAACAATTACCACACTTAGCCACGAAATCAACTATATCTCACTTTATCCGACGCCACCAATAGTGCTGTCTCAAATCATGATACATCTTAGTCGCTCCTAGATGAATGGAATGGCGAGAGCTATGAGCCTCAGACAAGATCAACTGAATCAAATCACCAACACGAGGAACGCACACGCGTCCCTTAATCCTCAAAATGCCCTCTGAATCAATCACGGCCTCCTTGGCCTTACCTCTCAAAGTTCTATCTCGAATCTTACTCAACTAAGCATCCCCAAACCGATGAGTCTTGATCCGATCCAATAAAGAAGACCTCGCCTCTATAGAACCCAAAATCCTACCTGGGGCTGAAATATCAAGGCAAATGAAACTGTTGGCCATAGCTTGGAGCTCCATGGCCAACGAACGCTCAGTAACAATCAATCGAGCTAAACTCCCCATACTCACTGCCTTGCGACTCAAGGAATCAACCACCACATTGGCTTTCCCGGGATGGTACAAAATGGAGATGTCATAGTCCTTCAGGAGCTCGCTGCCCGGAATTAAGATCTCTCTGGGTAAACACATGCTGAAGACTACGGTGATCGATGCAAACTTTACAATGGACACCGTACAAATAATGCCTCAAAATCTTTAAAGCGAAGACCACGGTTAACAATTCCAAATCATGGGTAAGGTAATTTTTCTCATGAATCTTCAACTGACGGAAAGCATAAGCTATCACTCTACCCTCATATATCATCACAACACCTAAACCCATACGGGAGGCATCACAATAGACCGCTAAATCCTTATCCTTCACGGGTAATGCTAAGATCAAGGTTGTCGTTAAAAGAAGCTTGAGATTTTGAAAGCTCTCCTTACAATCATCTGATCACTGGAAGGGAACCTCTTTCTGAGTCAATCTGGTCAAAGGCAAAGCAATAACAGCAAAACCTTTCACAAAACGACGGTAATAGCTGGCCAAACCCACAAAACTACGAATCTCAATAACAATAGTGGGCCTCACCCAACCTCTCACAGCCTCAGTCTTCTGTGGGTCAACCATAATCCCATACTTAGACACAACATGGCCCAAGAATGATACAGACTCCAACCAAAACTCACACTTAGAAAACTTAGCAAACAAGCTATGTTTCTTCAACAACCCAAGAATGGAACAAAGATGGCTCTCATGCTCCTCTCTACTCTTGGAATAGACTAAGATATCATCGATGAACACAATCACAAAGGAATCAAGGAATGGCTTAAAGATTCCATTCATCAAAGTCATAAAGGCAGTCGGTGCATTGATAAGTCCAAAAGACATCACTAGAAACTCATAATGGTCATATCTGGTCCGAAAGGCTGTCTTCGGAATATCCTCCGCCTTGATCTTCAACTAGTGGTAGCGTGAACACAAATCAATCTTCGAAAACACCGAAGCACCTTAACGCTGGTCAAACAGATCATCAATACGAGATCTAAAGCAATTGTTCCGAATAGTGACCTTGTTTAACTGGCGGTAATCAATACACATCCTTATGGTCCTATCTTTCTTCTTCACAAATAACACAGGAGCTCGGTCTAATGAACCCTTTGCTCAATAAATCTTGTAACTGCTCCTTAAGATCTCTTAGCTCAGCAGGTGCCATCCGATATGGCGGAGTAAAAATAGGGCGAGTGCCCGGATCCAAGTTAATACAGAAATCAATGTCGCGATCGGGTGCAATACCCGACAGATCCGACGGGAATACCTCCGTGAACTCGCTCACAATAGGGATAAACTCAAGGGGTGGAGATGCAACAGTAGTATCATGAACATGAGCCAAATAGGCTAAACACCCCTTACTTACTAACTTCTTCGCCCGAAGGAAGGAAATGATCTACTTCAGAGCGGGACTAGGAGTACCCCTCCACTCAAGCCTAGGAATGCCGGCATGGCTAAAGTAACTATTTTGGCGTGACAATCCAAGATCGCCTAATAAGGAGAAAGCTAATACATGCCCTATATAATATCGAAGTCAATCATATAGAGAATTATCAAATTTACCCAAGTGTCATACCCTATAAAAGTAACTAAACAAGACCGGTAAACTCGATCAACAATCACAGAATCTCCTATCGGAGTAGAAACATGAACAGGTATATCTATGCTATAACAAGGCATATCCCAACCAATGACATGAAATGTAGATACATATGAATAGGTGGATCCAGGATCAAATAACACAAATGATGCTCTATGACGGACAGAAATGGTACCTGAAATCATAGCATCTACACAGATGCTGCTTTATGACGAACATAAATCGTACCTGAAATCACAGCATCTGAGGCCTCTGCCTCGGGTCTACCCAAAAAGAGTAACATTGGCTCTACCATGCCCAGTCTGAGATCCCCCTCTCGCACTCTGTGAACCGCCTCTAGCTGGCTGGGAACCACTTCTAGAACCATCAAAAGCATCGCAGCCTGACTGAGAGCCGCCTCTTTGGAAGTCCCACCTCGGCCATCAGATGATATAAGAGTCCTCAGTGGCTGATAATCCCGCTTGGGTCTGGACATCTCCTAGTAACATGCCCAACCTCGCCACAAAAAAACAGGTAATAGGAGGCGAATGCTGATACATAAAAATCAAAGACCCTGATGAAGCAGCCCAATCTACTGATCTGGAGAACGAACCCTCAGGAGCTCTCTGCCTAGGTGGCTCACTAGGAGAAGCCTATAACGCTGAATGCATAGGACGATCGAAATATGGCTGATGCGGCCTCGAAAACTGACCAGCGCTCCTCGAATGGGAACCACCATAGCTCCTAGTCTGACGTGGCCTTTTGTCACCACCCCCAAAAGCACGGGCCTTAGTGCCCTCAACCGTAGAAGCATGCTCGATAATGGACTGGAAGGAAGCCCTCACAGACTCCATCTGAAGACAAAGAATCTGTAAAGAGCTCACTAGTCTCCCAACAAAACGCCTAATCCTATCGGCCTTAGTAGGGATCAACGGAATAGAATAACAGGCCAGATAAAGAAAGCGGGTCACATAGGACTCCAAAGACATGCCCCTCTGCTCAAGATGTAAAAACTCCTCCCTACGTGCCTCTCTCAAAGATCGGGGAACATACTTCTTAAAAAAAGGCCCGGTAGAACTGGAGTCCAAGTCATGGGAGGGGAACCCTCAGGTCTGCACGCCATGAAATACCGCCACCACATCTTCGCGTCGCCGCGAAACTGGTAGGACACATAATCAACCTCGTGGGTCTCCACTATCCCTATATGGTGCAGCAACTCATGCATATGAAGAATAAACTCATAAGCATCTTCAGACGAAGTACCAGATAACCTCAACAGCTCTAACTTCCTGAATCTCCCAACAAGGTCTTGATCGGACACAGTCATAACAACGCCCTCCATGGGCCTCAAATCATCACCAGGAGCGGGTATCGCATCAATGTGAGGAGCCATAGCTGCGGTGGGATGTGTTGCCCGCATAGGACCCTGCTCAAGGGTCTATCTGCGCCCCAACCCTAGTCTGTGAAGCCCCGCTGGTAGTAGTAACACCAACTGCCGCCTTCTGGGCATCAAGACGAAGTAAGACCCTGACCATAGTATCCTGTATGGCCTAAGCAGAAGTAACCTCGGGCTGTGTCTGTGCTGGAGCCACATCCTCGGGCTCAGGAGACGGCGATCACTCTCGGCGCTGTCTTACCGCAGGAGCCCTGCCCCTGGCTGGGGAAGCCCCGCAGCCTCTCACTCTGTCGCTCCCTCTGGCTATCGCTCGCTCGCGTGTGCTAGCCGTAGCTGCAGGCTCTGACACCTAACCTCGGGCCATAGTAGCTCGAGTCCTCACCATCTATGAGAGAAGAGATAAGAGTCTGATACCAATTTGATCTTCCCAGATACCAATTAGAATAAAGTAGCACGAAGAATGAAAGAAAGTGAGATTTCGTAAATGTCCTATAGCCTCTCGTAGATAAGTACAGAGCTCATCGTACCGATCCACGAGACTCTACTGGACACGCTCTTGTATTATAGACCGGGTAACCTAGGGTTCTGATACCAACTTGTCACGACCCATTTTGGCATAAGTCGTGCGGGCACTTACTCTTTTCACCTCGGTAAGCGAACCCTTAATCGAACAATGAATAAAGATATAAATAATTAAATCAAGCAACGGAATAAAATAAATACGTAAGTCTCACAATAATATATATATATATATATATATAGTAGAATAGTGCGGAGTAATAATAATATTCCCAGGGTCTGGTCTGAGTAATACAAGAGCATCTAAAAGAGAAATAATACAAATTTGGAATAATAATAGTACATAAATTGTCTATGTCTCTGAATAGAAATAGGACATAATGATAGAGAAGTGTTCAAGGCAGCGAATGGCCATGCTTACCCTGGAAACTCTAAGATAATGCTGAAGCGACTATCAGCCACGTGTAACGAAAGCAGATCCAGCCTGATACTCTGCATTCATAAAGGAATGCAGCAAGTGCAGGTCAGTATAAAACAACAGTACTTGTAGGCATCATCGGCCGACTAAGCACAGCTAACACAATTCAAATAATAAAGCATATAGGCAGATAAACCAACAACTATAAATCAAATGTAATCGAATCCAAGTACACATCATCGCCTAAGTAGAGCATATAATCCTAAATATGCCAAGTCTGAATATAATAAGTCCGAATCCAACATCACATGTGTAGCGGGTCGTATTTTTTTCGATTCGTATTTGCATTTGCCTCATTTAAAAAGAAACGTGTCCCCGGGAAGTGCGGTTGTCAATCGTACCGGGAAAAAGAAAAAATATACCTCTACGTGATGGAGCTTTAAATGGATATTGTTTAGAGTCGCTACCTGATTTTTAGGAAATTAGGAAAACCAATTCGAAAAGGGTTCATTTAAAACGGTTAAATTTTAAAAGAAACCTAATCTAACCAAAGTATGAGTAAGGGTTCTGGTGATCCCCCGGGAAGGTGTTAGGCACCCTAGTATTAAGGATCCGTAAATACGGTTGACTTACGGGTTCTAATAGCATGTCTCCATAAATATAAATGGTTTTGATAAAACTGCTTTTGTCTTAGATTCCCGCAATAAAAGGTTGGTCATTCACGCAAAATACAACACTTTCAATAAAATAAGTGGTAAATTTTTGCCCAAAATTGGGCGTTTCAGGTTTCAGACTAAAACACCTAGGTTAAAACCCGAAGGCGCTAACCTAAGTAGAACACTATGTAAGCCCACCCGAGTTTAAGAAAAAGGTTTTTTTAGTTTTTTTTTTTTTTAAATCATATTTTTGGCATACTATTATAATCCATATTTCATATTTTTAGGATTTTTATCTTTTTAGTCCAAATTTAAGATAGCAAAAATAGTCCAAGTTATTAAATTAGTCCACAAGTCTTTAAATCCGCCTATATAGTCCACAGGTTTCAAAATGTCCAAATCAGTCCCATAGTTTATCAAATTGATCGTTTTCAGTCCAATATACATACTAAAACAGTTCGTTTTTTATTTTTAAAGTTACACATTATATTAATTTACCAAAATCGATTTTGCACTGTATGAAAATTGAGTTTTGGCGACCTTAAACATAGGATAATCTTTCAAGGGTTCCAATTCTATAAATAAATACACAAGCAAGAAACTTAAATACATAAATAAATAGAAGAGAAATTGGGCCGACCAAGCCCAATAGAGATATTATGCAACTGGGTAACTCGGGTGCAAACGTATGCTCCATTTTTGCTCCAGATTATGTAGACTCAATCTAGATGTGTTAGTGGGCCCTATTGGGGCCCACCGACGGGTTTGGGTGGACAAGGATACAAATGGGTATACACAATATTAGAATATATTCATGAATCAAACTAAATATAAAATTAAAAGGGCTAAAAATAATTATTACAATGCCAAAAAATGAATTACATATTTATTTGGCCTAGCCCGTTAATAATAACTAACAACACTAACTAATCAATGTGGCCCAGACATGCAACAGGCCCAAAATAGATAACGACAATAGCTCAGGTATGAGTAGTGCAAGTAACAGGCCCAAACAACAAATAACAGGCCCAATTTCTTTTTCTTTCTCAAAATCTTTCTAAGTGTCAAAGGGTGATATACATGGTATACTACTAGTATACCAACTGATTTTCTTCGAATTTTTTCTAAGTGTTAAAGCCATAGTATGCACGATATACTAACTAGTATACTACTCAATTTTCATCTTAAATTTTGTAAGTGTCAAGGGTGTGATATACACAATATACCATTAGTATACCACTCAAAAATGAAGAGCAAGACCTCCAAAAGGGCATACCCTCCACATATACTTGATATACACTACATATTCTATTAACATTAGCTATAAAATTCCACAAACAAATCACATAAAAAGCTTCAATTTTTTCCAGTAATCCCCACTATCTTATAGTTATACGCTCAGCTGTCAGTAGAAGTTGTACAAACAGGCAGTCAACTCCTTATAACATACAACCTCAATGTTAATTCTCAACATGTTTAGAGCAAGAATGACTCAGAAAAGTTCAGTGATCAAGAGGAAAGCAGACAAATAGTTTCAAGCAATGTAGAGGTTGTTAATGCATGGTATAACAAGTATCAAAACTTAGAAATAGTTAGGCATAGTAGGGGAAAACATGGCACACTCCAAGTGATAAAACAAGCAGCATTGACAAATGAAGGAATAAGGAAGCAAAAGGTCACATGTTTAAGGGGATGAAGCAGACGAAACTAGGCCAAAGGTTATACTCATAGTCCTTATTTTCAACTTTTTAGGAGAATTTAGCAATCAAAGAAGACAAATTGATGAATTTAGCCAATCATGAGTTCATTTTTAGCTAACAAGAAACTGAATCAATGACAAAACCATTCTTAAACAGATCAGTTCTTATCCAAGGGTCATAGTAGCAAGTTTCATAACTCAAAGTCCATTTTATGTCGGTTTTAAACTCATTTTCAAACCTAAGTAATCCTAGAAAGTCATTCAAGATTAACACATAAGCAGTTTTTAAACCAAAACCCCAGAAATATTCACAGACAAGTGGTTTTTTACAAGAATACAAAGACTTAAGTTTATTTTAAGATCTGTTCTCATCATTTAGCCATTTTAAACCATTCTAAAGCATCACTTAAACTAAGTTTCAATTACTAACAATAAATCATAGGAACACAGGCTTATCTTTCAATATTCTGACCAGTTTATACAGTAAGCATTGACATGTAACTTCAAGTCAAGTAAATTAGTCCATAATCTACTCAAAACCCATTCAACAAACTCAATATGCACTAAAACAGTCATAGCAGGACTAGAAGTACTCAGGAAAACACAGAACAGTAATCAAATAGCCACAAAATAGAAGAATAATACCTCAGCCTCTTTAAACTAACAAATAAAAAAGACAATAAGAACTAAAACCAACATCTAACTCATTTTAACCCGGTTTTAACCTCATTATCTAATAACTAGCACTTAACACCCTTTCAAATTTCATGATACTATTGCTATAACAAAGCAGCCTAAAAAAAATCCGATGAAACAATAACTAAGGATCAAAACTAGAAATCTTACCCTATTTCAAACCTATTTTAGCCTTAATACTTACTAGTTAACACTTAAGAAACTTTTTAACCTAATCATAGTAGTATTACAACATAGAAACCTCAAAAATTTCAGTAAAACAGTAAACAAACACCAAAACCAACATCTACTTCTTTTAACCTTTATTTTTTAGTCTCAATACCAAGCAACTAATGTTAAAAGCCCTTTAAACTTCATTATGCTAGTATTATAATACCACAACATGATAAGTTCAATGAAACAGTAAACCAATAGCCTTTATACTAACATAAACTACATTACAACAGGTATACACACTAGATTCTACAAACAATAACTTGAAATAGTTTTGAAATCAAATATAAACAAGATAAGGCATTAAACAAGTTGAAACATGAATAGAATGAACTATAATAAAGTAATACCTTGTTGTAGGGCAACCAAAAGATCAAAGAGGAGGGATTGGATCAACACTTCAACAATTCCAACACTTAACCCTTGAAAATAGTCCTTTGTTTTTTGATTTTTTGCTAATATATTTTAGTATATTTGTGGATAATATATGTATAGTATTGATATATTGTAGTAATTTCAGTCGTATATAGATAGTATACTTGTATATTAATAGGATTTTAGTAATGAGGGTTTAGAGCCTTTTCAAATTCTCCCAAATTTTTCCGGAAAAAGCTCTCCCTTAGAATGGAAATCAAGCCTTCTATTTATAGCACTCAAAGTAGGGTTTAGGGATAGAAATCAGTCCACAACCGACTTTCTCCCCAAACCTATAAATCCTAATTTAAAATAAATTCAAACTTTAGTAAAGGACCAACAATTTCTCCACAAATTTGTACTAATTCACACTATATTGAACCAGAATTCAACATAAATCACATAATATACCAAAATTCTAACAAACTGTACCCTAAAATAGTCAAATAAAATCCAATAAAATAGCAAAATACTAGGATAGTACACCTAGTCACAAATAAAATAAATCCAACACATTTTAACGGTACAATCGTACCCCAACAGATAAAATCCCCCCAAAATAGTACCCGAATCAAATGAACTTAGGGGAAATTACCCCAGGTCCTTCATTTGTTATATTTGGTGCACAAATTGGCCACGGGCTCGAGGCCCCACACATGGCAACTACATACATTAAGAAACCGAGAAACATCCCAATAAACAAGTTAAATTTGAGATCACAAAATGAGAATTATGCAAAAATAAACTTGGAAATCATGAGGATACATGATAGAGGACAAAATCCACCAAAAATCTGGCGAAGAACAGCCGTGGATTGGCCTGAACTGGCCATCGATGGCGGAACCCTATAAAATCACAAAAATCGCCTGAGAAGGTGAAGGAAAGGTCGGGGGTGAAAGTCGCTACTAACACGCTCGTGGCCTCGGAATTCCCAATAGAGGTCTTGTTGACCGAGTCAACCCCCTATACCTTAATTTCGATTTCCCAACCCAAGTCTCAAAATGCATCCGAGTGCATTGGGAACCGAACTAGATATACACACAAGTCATAAATGATCATCCGAATCTCTCGAAATCGATGAAATTCTAAAAAAGGTCTGTTTACCCAAAAGTCAACTTTTGGTCAACTCTTTTTCACTTTAAGCCTATATTTCCCAAAAGTTACTCGAATCCTGTCTAGACATCTCGGGAAGCATGCTAACTGTTCCCTTGGGTCCAAAGTGAGCTAATCAAGCTCGAAAAAAGGATGAAAATAACGAAAAGACTATAACGACCAAATGGATCTTTATAGAAAGCTAGGTGCCCGCATGACTTAGTGAAATTGGGTCATGACACCGGAGGGCCCCGACTTGAACTCGGTACCCTACTCGACCGAACACCATCATTCATTGCATCTTTTTCAATCATTAGACTCAACACAAGCCGATAAGGCCATATTAACATTCATTCTTTAAGAAGCATAACTCTAGATATGATAAACAACCCAAAAAGGAATATACATCTATATATACGGGCCAACAAGCCCGCCATGATAAACCAACGACATCATATGCGTACTATACATAGTACATTATCTAAAAAAGCCTCTAACATGGAACACCATACTCGTACATAGGTCGGGATAGGACCCCCAACATACAAAATGGCATATACATATGTACCCTGACTCGGTAAGGCTCTGGATGAAAGTGGAGCTCACTAATCCAAGATGATATCTGAGGATAGCCTACTATGAGAGGTTCTCTATCTGTCTACCTGCACCTGTATGGCATGAAACACAGCGTCCCTAGGCAAATGGACATCAGTATGAATAATATACTGAATATGTAAGGAAAAAATGGAACATAACAATAAGACACCCTTACTGAGAAGGATATAAGAATCAATATGTACCTTTGAACTACCTCTGTGGGCCATGAACATGCATACTTATACTTACATACTTACATACTTATACATATATGCGTATATAATGCCATTGTACATATATATGTGTATATAACGCCATTGGCCTCATTAGGCATCATATCGTATCGTATCAGCCTCTGTGGGTATAATCATTATCATATAACCTGCTGATCAGGTGGTGGTGCAAATATAACGCAATTTCCTCTCCCATAACCCATATAGACATCGTATATATATATATATATATAATACATGAAGGCTCTTATGGAACATTAGAACATCTTTCGGAGCGACTTGTAGCTATTAACCCTCCACTTACATTATGGGCATTAACATCATCATTATGTGCCTCAATGGGACTTAGAGCGGATATATAACATGCTGGAAACAACATCATAAGGGAATGAATAACATGGACATCCCTAACTACTAAGAGTAGAGTCATTTTAGAATAACGTTCGTTTATATTCTGTTTCACTTTCGATCATGCCAAAAGAAAGGGAGTTAGCCTTAACATACCTTTGTCGCTTAATCAATGACTACATAGATATACCTCTCTGTTGGTTCACTTTCACCCTGTAAGCTTGAAGACCTTAAGCAGGCGTTTGGCCATGAAAATCAATTTTTTTTCACTTTGGAATTTTGAAGTTGGAGTTGCAGATGGAGTTGTATTTGGTTATAGTTTTGAAAAAAAAAACATTTGGTTGTTTGAATATACTGAAAGTGAAGAAAGTGAAAACAGAGTTTTAGGTGTTTTCCAAATTCCAAAGTTCAAGCTATATTTGGAAGTTTAAGTTTCAAATAAATTAAAAATCTTTCCAAAAACAAAAGTGAAAAATTATCATGGCCAAACGGGTCCTAAGATTGCTTTTGCTACTACAACAAACAACAACGTGTAATCCCCCAAGTAATATCTGAGACAATAGGATGTATATTACCGCTATCTTTTGTAGGGCAGTGTGGATAAAATTGTGTTGATTTGTGATTTGACAATTGGAAATAGGGCTCTTTCTTCGTTTCATTTTATGTGACAATTAACATAATTTTAGAGAGAAAAAATAGATTTTTAAAATTTGTTCTGAAATATCGTTTTAATATTTATGTGGTTATAATTTATTTTACTAAAAATAAAATGAAAGTGTAAAGTTAACTATTTTCAAATATACAAATGCCTCATTTTTTCTATAATGGGTTTAAGTGATATACACTAGTAGTGGAAATAATTTTACGGTATCATGTTATATTTACAGGCGGTTGTTGGAAAACTTAATTAACAACATAGGATCGCAAGTAAATCATTAGACAAAGATATAAATCTAAAAGATTAGTAAGAGCACTTCCTTTGATCCATAGTAAGAATCGATTGAATGAAGTCATGATCTTCTATCTAAGTCTTGTTACTTTCTTTGTGACACTTCTCTCAAGGGGGCAGTGATGAAAACAATTTGGCATCAGACTTAGGGAACACAATCCATAGATAACAGCGAGGCAACTCTTTGGAAGAGACGTAACTCTTCAAAGGCTACCTTTCAGAAGAGGCGTAACTCTTCGGTTATGAACCCATTAATTATAACTGAAAAGTTAATCAGGTTTCGATGCATATAAAATTCATACCTTATAACATAAGATTTATATATAGCTCATAAAAATAACACTTTATTAGATCATAAAAATGGGCGTCTTTTAATTGATAGCATATCTATGTACAATTATATGAAATATGTGAGTCCACTAAATAGAGAATTTCTAACAGTCTCCCACTTGAACCACATATATTTCTAAAAAATTATAGATAACCAAAACTTTATCGTGCACCCAATTTTCTATCTCTAAGCAATATGTTCCACTAATTGTATAAATATAGGATCACGGCGGGTTTCGTGATAGATATTCGTCACTAAACCTATCAATGGTCACAATATCAGCAAAATCAATGACATAGATCAAGTATGGATGCATAGCATGGAAATTACATGTAAAATTGATCTCAGTCATGCATATTTCTAACTGGTCCTACTTTATGACTTTAAACAGTCCAAAACCACTTTCTTACACTTTATGCAAAACCGCAGTAGAAAGTCAATAATTTTATTTTCAGAGTTTTCAATAAACACACGAAGTTCATAAATTTCATAAAACTTTAGTTTGTACAAAAAATATACTTAAACATGTCAAAAGGATAGATAAAACAACAAACTTGATACGCCCAAATTACACCTTTAATATTAGGAGTAAGTGGTCGTTGTCAAATATAGAACCCAACAAGGTTAGGGTTGAATCCCACAGAGAATACAATGAAGAAATATACTTGATAAGTGTACTTCTCAACTATTAATCTATATTTCAAGGGAGAGGGAATATAATAATAATGGGTTGGAAGTTTGATCATTAATTTCTAAGAATTCTTGTTATAAAATGTAAATTATTCGTAAAAGAGACTAAGGTTGCAGTTCCAATGGAAAGTAATGGAAATGGGTATCAACTCAACTTCTTTAAGGGTCTGTTTGGAAAGCCACCTATTAATTGGAATTGGTGTAATTACTAGGGTAGTAATTACACAGCCTAGTAATTACACAGTATTGTAATTATAATGACCTGTTTGTTTGTCATCACGTCATTACAGTGTAATTACAAGCGTACTGTTTGGTTGCATAACTGTAATTACACAGTTAGTTTAATTTAAAAATAAAATTTACTTATCAAAACTTAAACATTAATACTTGAAAAATATGTGCCTTTATAAATAATATTAAATAATGCATTTAACAACACATTATTTCTTGAAAATATATTAATTAATAATCATATATTTAGAACTAATATTGTAAAAACTAATTGAGATATATTTTTCAAATTAATAATATTTTAATTTAAATTAATTATAAATATTAAAAGCAGACCTTTTTGTGAGAATATCATGGATTGGATGGTTGACAAAAAAAAATAATATTTATAAATATAATGCCATAACATTATTCAAATGTTTGAAAAAAATAATCTATCAACTGTAAGTGAAAAATAAATAACACGCAGTGTGAAATAACAAATGAATAGCACTAAAGCAAATAAATTAAAATCGAAAATATAACCTAAATTAAAAATCCAAAAAAACAAGTTTAACATAAGACCCTTATGTACATAAGTAAGTCCCAACATAACTTAAGTAAATATAATTTAAAAGAAATGGAAAATATAAGTCTATAACCTCATTATCAACGAAATTCTTCTTTAATAACATCACTCATTATATGTCAAGTTTGTTAAGGACTCATTCTTTCTAATACACAATTATGCTAAATGAATAAAATAAAATAAAATACGAGCAATTACGTGAAATCACAAGAAGTAAAAGTTTGGTATGGGAAAAAAAGAAATGAAAGATAAATAATATAAAAATAAAAATATTTAAAAATTAAAAATTAAAAAGAAGTTAAAACAATAGAAATTAAAATAAATTAAAAAATAAAATAAATTAAAATAAAAGAAAAAAGAAAAAAGAAATGGAGAGTGTAATTACACCCTCTCAATTACACCAAATTTCCACCTAACCAGGTAATTACTTGGTCCAACAAACAGGTCAAACTGTGTAATTACACCCAATTATACTCAATTCCAATTTCTTGGGTGGCTTTTCAAATAGACCCTAAATGTCTATATGGAATTAAACATAGGCTACGTAACTTTATAAAAAGTGTCTCAACCAAATTGATAAATATCATTACTAAGCTTTCTCAAGCCTTAGAATGTGAAAAATATGAACCCCCATTTTGTTTCAAGTTAGCTTTCCTATCTCTAAGTTCAAGCTATTAGATGGGATTTAATGACCAAATCCTTGCTATCTAACTTTTTTCCTAACTTTCACTTTATTTCTCAAGCAAAGTAAAAGTACTTAGGCACAAATAATGTTTGCAACCATCAAGAGACATTAAAGCATGAAGAGTTGATAGAATGCATCTTTAACATGAAAATGAAGTTTAAATATAAAACTCAATCACATAACTAACACAATTAGTCCCACAACCTTAGCTAATGGGTTTAGCTACTCATTTCCAATAAATACAAGACAAAAGTAGATAAAATATTCATGAATGCTTAAAAATTTATGGAAGAAGACAACAAACTAAAGTGGAAGATTCTTCTTTAAAGCTTCAACTGTCACGACCCAGCCCCATGGGCCGCGACTGGTGCCCTATTTGGACACCCAAACAGACTTACGTACCCGATCGACATATCAAAGATTTATTCGAACTTAACATACATTATTTATACTGATACTGATAACAGACATCATCTTAAGCGGTCGCCTGTACAGAAATATCGTACCAAAACCGGTAGGCTGGCGGAATACACATCGCCCAGATATACATACATATACAAACATATGGGCCGTTCTGGCCATAATAGCAAACGGTACCGCTTAAGGCACAAATCACAAACATAATCAAACAAACATGACCCATGACCCACATATATGACTACAGGCCTCTACAAACCATAACAGAAACATATGACGGGACAGGGCCCCGCCGTACCCAAATAGCCATATATACAGAACATGTATAGCAGAAGATATGTACCAAAAATATGAGCTCCGAATCAAAAGGAGTACTCCAAACAGCAGAATAAGTATCCTACACTGGCGGGTCACCTGAACGAACGTCTGTACCTGCGGGCATGAAATGCAGCCCCCGAAGAAAAGGGGGTCAGTATGAAATATGTACTGAGTATGTAAAGCATGAAATACAGTAATCAGAATCATGACTGGAGTGAGAAGTACATGAATTTGGTACAGAATTAGTATATCAAAACCTGTGCCGAAAATATAAATAATGCAAATAAACATCATGCATAGGGCTCAGGAACGTGGTCGCCACTCCGACGCTGGCGCCACAACACATCATACTCCAGAAGGTTTCAAATCTCCGTACAATCCCCGAACATATCATATCGTCAAAACATATCACATCATCGGAACACATCATATGCCATATCGCATCATAACGCCGTATATAAGCGGTACCCGGCCCTATGGCGACGTCTCGGGAACCGTAACACATCATACTTCCGAATATAACATAGTGCGCACGATCACAAAATCGGCCCGGGATCCGGCGCACGATATCATAGTAGTATGCACGAGCGGAGTAGTGAGGGAACCATATGCATATAAGTACATAATTAAATTTCAAAACTCGATGGACAAATATATGTACCCGCGTCTGAAAGCTCAAAATAAGTGTCGGGTCAATCGGAAGTAGTATAAGAAAGTTACAGAACCTTCTAAAACATTTCATAAGTCATTTTTGGAAAGTCAAGTAACAAACATATTAGGTAAGTTTCAAATATCAATACGGGTCAAACCAAATAGGGACTTTAGTGCCATATGTACATGTCAAAATATTTATCGAAGACTTATGTCACATCGATTTTCTTTTCGAACAATATCTAGAAATATGCCAACTAGAATCTTCGAAGTTCACATATACATATCAACCATATGGAACACTTGTAGGAATCAAGGACATTGGCCATCCTAATGGCTCTAAGAATAGAATTTTCTTTAGAATCATACATATACGTTACTTGTTCGTTTCATAAAGGTCATGCCAAAAGAAAGAAAGGTAGGCTTTACATACCTCAATCGCTCGCTAACCAAATCCCGACTCAAGTCTCGGGCTCTCCAATATCTACAATAATATTATCAATTACCAAACATTAGCTACAAGTACTTAGAAATCCAATTCTAACTAGTACTTGTCTACAGAAATTTCGGCAGCATCTCCCCTGTAAATTCAACATCCCCGAGAATCTAACTCGGCCAAATTCATCAACAACCATACCAACAATACCAACAACCATACCATTAACATCAAGAATCAATTTAAAGCGCATTCTAATATTGGTAGCCTTCTATCTCTACGTAGCTTATCACATTCAATTTAACTACGCATTTTCAAGCCAATACCAATGCTCACATATTCATTACTAATTCAAGATCAACCAAATACAATTCAAAAGCATTTCATACAATTCTACAAAATATTCAATAATCCCACTAACACCATATTCCACTCGGAACCTCCACAAATGCGACAAGGTCACATCGTCGCATTTTCTTCTTCCAATTTCATCAACAACAACAACAATTCATACTTTAGCAATTCCATTTCCATAATTACATACAAACTATAATAAAATCATATAATTTCCTACAACAACTTACAACTAATTTTCATGCCAATCTTGAACCATTATTCTTCCATTTACATCACAAGGCTACAATCAACACAATTAACATACTAAATAAAATTTGTTCATCTTCCTCCACCAACACTACCAAACGGCCACACACACACTCACACACACCCACACGGCTACACCCACAACACACAAATTGCATACTTTTCATTCATTTCCACATACTACAACATATATATATATATATATATATATATATATATATATATATATATATATATATATATATATATATATATATATATATATATATATATATATATATATATATATATCTTCCATAATATAAAAAGGATAGAATTTTTTTTTACCTTTTCTTAAATTTCCCACTTGCCACAAGAGGTATTTTCTTGCCTAAAATATTATACCGCGTTGAAGAGGGTCTTGAACTTAGTAGGAATACTAGAAAATTATAATTTTTGGATCAAAGTTGGAAGACTTAAAATTTTTCCTCTTTTTTTTCTTGGTGGCCGAATACCCCCTTTTGTTTTGCTCTAGTTCTTGTTTTCTTGAAACTTCTTGAATAATGGCCTGTCTCATCTATTTATTTGATCAACTAATTTAGCACATGGGCTTGGGCCCTTTTATTTTTCCCATGGCCGGCCACCTCTAAATATTGGGCCTCTTTTTCCCCCTTTTATTTTTATTTTTCTAGCCCAATTCACTTATGGTGAATATTTGTAATTCATGAACCCAATTTCCAAATTCTCAATTTTGCCCTTGGCCTTACTCCATATTTCCGCATCAACATTTTTCATGAACAACATATATATTAAATAGAATCAAAATATTGTCTTACCTCTTACTAGTCACAATTATTTCAATTTATCTGAATGTGCAAAATTACGGGATATAACATCTTCCCCCCCTTTAGAACATTCGTCCTCGAATGTTAAACTAGTCTTATAGGTCTTACAAGCATTTTGGGGGAGGTTCTTTATATGGACAGCACATATAAATCATTCATTAATCAATATAACCAGTTACGGAATTTAGATTACCTGTGGGCATAGGAAACAAGTGAGGATACTTTTTCTTCATCTCGTCCTCCGCTTCCCAGGTCATTTCCTCTCTGTTATTGTTTCGCCACAAGACCTTAACAGAAGGTACATATTTGGTGCGCAGTCTCCTCACCTGACGATCCAAAATAGCTATAGGTTGTTCTTCGTAGGACAGCTCCTCAGTTACCTGGATATCTTCTATGGGGAATACTCTAGAAGGATCGCCAATACACTTACGGAGCATTGATACATGGAATACCGAGTGTACTGCCTCCAGATCAGATGGTAAGTCTAGCTCGTAGGCGACCTCGCCTATCTTCCGAATAATCTGATAAGGCCCAATATATCGCGGACTGAGCTTTCCTTTTCTGCCGAATCTCATTACACCTTTCATAGGCGACACTTTCAGAAATACCCAGTCACCAATCTAGAACTCTAGAGGTCGACGTCATTTATCTGCATATGATTTCTGTCGACTCTGGGCTGCTAATAACCGCTCCTGAATGAGTTTGACCTTATCGACTGCTTGCTGAATCATATCTGGCCCAATAAATTTAGTTTCACCCACATCGAACCAACCAATCGGAGATCTTCATTTTCTACAATATAAAACTTCATACGGCGTCATCTGAATACTGGAATGATAACTATTATTATAAGCGAATTCAATAAGCGGCAAATGATCATCCCAGCTACCTCTGAAATCAATAACACAGGACCGTAGCATATCTTCCAGCGTCTGAATAGTACGCTCGGCCTGTCCGTCGGACTGAGGATAGAATGCTGTGCTAAGACTCACCTGAGTCCCCAATCCTTCCTGAAATGACCTCCAGAAATTTGTCGTAAACTGGGCACCCCTGTCGGTTATAATAGATATAGGAACTCCGTGAAGCCTTACTATCTCTTTAATATACAATCTGGCATAATCCTCAGCCGAATAAGTAGTCCTGACCGGAAGAAAATGGGCCGATTTTGTCAGCCTATCAACAATAACCCATATAGAATCATACATGCGTGGAGTGCGCGGTAAACCTGTAATGAAATCCATATTAATTATTTCCCATTTCTAAGCTGGAATTTCCATTTCCTGTAACAATCCACCGGGCTTCTGATGCTCGATCTTAACCTGTTGACAATTTGGACACTGAGCAACGAACTCTGCAACGTCTCTTTTCATATCATCCCACCAATATAAGCATTTGAGATCATGGTACATTTTCGTGGATCCAGGATGAACAGAATACCGAGCATAATATGCCTCTCCCATAATCTGTCGCCGCAGCCCTTCAACGTCAGGTACACATAACCTGCCACTATATAATAATACTCCGTCAGATGTAATCTCGAACTGGGTCTTCTCTTTATCAAGGGTCGCATCTCTGTACTGTACCAGAATAGGATCCTCGAACTGACGTCGTTTGGCTTCTTCCATAATAGATGATTCAGCAACTTCTCGAACAGAAACCCCAATATTTCCAGAATCGGCCAAACAGACTCCAAGACTGGCTAGCTGATGAATCTCACGAACTAATTTTTTCCTTTCTGGTTGCACGTCGATCAAACTGCCCATAGACTTGCGGCTAAGTGCATCTGCTACAACATTGGCTTTTCCCGGATGATACAAAATGTTGACGTCATAGTCTTTCAGTAATTCGAGCCATCTTCTCTGCCGGAAATTCAGCTCTTTTTGTTTAAAAATATACTGAAGGCTTTTGTGGTCCGTATAGATATCAACATGGACCCCTTATAAGTAATGCCGCTATATTTTCAAAGCATGAATAACCGCGGCTAGTTCCAGATCATGAGTAGGATAATTTCTCTCGTGCGGTCTGAGCTGCCGGGAAGCATAGGCTATAACTCGACCATGCTGCATTAGTACACAACCTATCCCAATACCGGAAGCATCACAATAAATAACATACCCATCTGGCCCCTCGGGAAGAGTTAGAACCGGAGCTGTAATCAATTTTTCCTTCAGCAACTGGAAGCTGCGTTCACAAGCATCGGTCCACTGAAATTTTGCTGCCTTTTGAGTTAGCTTCGTTAATGGTGCTGCAATAGAAGCAAAATTCTCCACAAATCTCCTGTAATATCCGGCCAATCCCAGAAAACTGCGTACCTCAGTCAGTGTCGCAGGCCTAGGCCAATTCTGTACAGCCTCGATCTTCTGTGTATCGACCCGAATACCATCTGCTCCGACAATATGCCCCAAGAATGCCACTGAGGTTAACCAGAATTCGCACTTGGAGAACTTAGCATATAATTTCTATGTCGAAGTGTGCCAAGTACTGTCCTTAGATGATCTGAATGCTCCTGTGCTGATCGTGAATAAACCAGAATGTCATCATTAAATACAATCACAAACATGTCTAGAAACGGCTTGAATACCCAATTCATCAAATCCATAAACACTGCTGCAGCATTAGTTAGCCCAAAAGACATCACCCTGAACTCATAATGCCCGTATCGGGTCCTGAAGGCAGTCTTTGGAATATCTGCCTCTCGTACCCGCACCTGATGATAACCCGAGCGCAAATCTATCTTCGAAAAATATTTAGCAGCCTGCAACTGATCAAATAAATCATCAATCCGGGGAAGGAGATATTTATTCTTTATAGTCACTTTATTCAGCTGTTTGTAATCAATGCACATCCGCAGCGACCCGTCTTTCTTTCTCACAAACAATACCGGCGCTCCCCAGGGTGACGTACTGGGTCTGATGAAGCCTTTTTCTAATAGATCGTTCATCTGCTCTTTCAATTTTTTCAATTCTGCAGATGCCATTCTGTAAGGAGGAATAGATATAGGCTGAGTATCTGGCAGCACATCTATTGTGAATTCTATCTCCCGTTCGGGTGGGAGACCTGGAAGCTCATCCGGAAATACATCTGGAAATTCATTAACAACCGGAACTGACTGGAGAGTAGGTGTTTCTGCTTTAGTATCATGCACACGGACCAAATGATAAATATACCCTTTCTGAATCATCTTCCTGGCCTTGAGGTATGAAATAAACTTACCCCTCGGCGATGTTGTATTTCCTGCCCATTCTATAATTGGTTCCCCTGGAAACTGGAAACGAACTACCTTTTTCTGGCAGTCAACATTAGCATAACAAGAGGCTAACCAATCTATACCCATAATAACATCAAATTCCATCATCTCTAATTCTACCAAATCGGCCTTAGTGCAACAGCCACATATAATCGCAGAACAATCTTTATATACCTGCCTCGCTATAACAAAATCCCCGACCGGTGTAGCTACCTCGAACGGCTCTATAGGTTCAGGTGTTATCCCAATTTTACTAGCGCCAAGGGGAGAAATGTATGATAAAGTAGAACCTAGGTCGATCAATGCATATACAGCTCGAGAGGAAACCAATAATGTACCTGTGACTACATTTGGCGACGCCTCCTGATCCTGTCGGCTAGCCAATGCATATATGCGGTTCGAGGGACTGCTAGAATCAGAAACCCCGCCACGGCCTCTACCGCGGCCCACTGGTGCTGGCATACCCCGACCCGCAAGGCGCATAGCTGAAGGAGTGGAAGACGAACCGGCAGCTGATCCCGTCGGCTGGGCTGCACCACCGGAAACACCGGCCAACGGACAGTCTCTCATAATATGGCCCTGGCGGCCACAAGAAAAACAGGCACCCGTAGCTCTATAACACTCTCCTGGGTGCGACCTCCCACAATAAGAACACCGGGGCATGGGTGGCCTCGCCTGGCTGGAACCTCGGCTCACCTGCGAACCTGAAGCCCTGGAGCTCTAGCCCGCTCCTGAGTGCCCTGCGCCGTCAAATCGTCTGTCTGTAGACTGTGGACGTGTACTCCGGCCTGACTGAGGGGGGTATCTGCTATACTGCTGCTGAGGCTGCCCGCCTCGAGACTCCCCTGAATAACTGGCTGATCTAGCCCTCTTGGGCTGCCTCCTGTCACGATCTTTACCCGACTGATCCTCTCTGTGTCGGTCCTCCATCCCATGCGCATAAGCCTGTAACCGGGCAATGTCCATACCAGTCTGCGATGCCATCGCCATACAGCTGTCAATCAAGTAGCGATCCAACCCTATCACGTACCGGTGCATCCGGTCAGCCATATCAGCTACTATGGTAGGTGCATATCTAGCCAGAGAATCAAACTCCAAGCTGTACTCTCGGACACTCCTACCTCTCTGCCGCAGCTGTAAGAATCTGTCAACTCTCACCCGCCGCAACTCTGGGGGCAAAAAGTGGCTGAGAAAGGCGGCTACAAACTCGTCCCACACGGCTGGAGGAGCATCCTCGCCTCTGGACAGCTCCCAAGACTCGTACCAATTAATCGCCACGTCCCGCAATCTGTGTGAAACCAGCTCGACAGACTCAGTCTCAGAAGCCCTGACCAGTCTCAGTGTGCGCTGCATCTGTTGGATGAAATCCTGGGGGTCCTCTTCGGGCTTAGACCCGAAGAACTCTGGGGGATTACAGGTCAAGAAATCATGGACCCTCAAACTGTCACGTCTGTCATCATCATCACCTCCTAGCCCGCGTCTGCGAGCCAGTCCTGCTACTAATGTCGTCAATAACTGCACAGTATCTCTCATCGCCCTGTCCTCCGCCCCTAGCTGAGGAGCTGGAGGCTCGGGCGCTGGAGCCTCTGGGGCTACTGGTGGAGCCACCCCCTGATCCATGGTGGCAGCGGCTGCTGCTCCAGGCTCCTCCAATGGTAGGGGTGTAGCAGAACCCTTTGACTGGGGTGCAATATCAGGTATAGTCTGAACACTAGCCCGACTAACTCTCTGTATCTGGCTGGTCTCTCCTGCCACTGCTTTGCCCTTCTGGGTAGCCGTCGCCTTCTTCGGAGGTATCACTGTAAACATGACAATCAGTCAGAAAGAAATCATCCTAATAGCACAGCTCTATCGCACGATCTAAGATCCAAAGAAAGGTAACACCCTAAATGTCCCGTAGCCTCCTGTTTATAGATGTGGTGCACAACACACCGATAAACAAGACTCTACTAGACACGGCCTGTAGACATTCCGAGGACAAACCGCTCTGATACCACTTTTGTCACGACCCAGCCCCGTGGGCTGCGACTGGTGCCCTATTTGGACACCCAAACAGACTTACGTACCCGATCGACATATCAAAGATTTATTCGAACTTAACATACATTATTTATACGGATACTGATAACAGACATCATCTTAAGCGGTCGCCTGTACAGAAATATCGTACCAAAACCGGTAGGCTGGCGGAATACATATCGCCCAGATATACATACATATACAAACATATGGGCCGTTTTGGCCATAATAGCAAACGGGACCGCTTAAGGCACAAATCACAATCATAATCGAACAAACATGACCCATGACCCACATATATGACTACAGGCCTCTACAAACCATAACAGAAACATATGACGGGACAGGGCCCCTCCGTACCCAAATAGCCATATATACAGAACATGTATAGCAGAAGATATGTACAAAAAATATGAGCTACGGATCAAAAGGAGTACTCCAAACAGCAGAATAAGTATCCTACACTGGCGGGTCACCTGAACGAACGTCTGTACCTGCGGGCATGAAACGCAGCCCCCGAAGAAAAAAGGGGGTCAGTACGAAATATGTACTGAGTATGTAAAGCATGAAATACAGTAATCTGAATCATGACTAGAGTGAGAAGTACAGGAATTTGGTACAGAATTAGTATATCAAAACCTGTGCCGAAAATATAAATAATGCAAATAAACATCATGCATAGGGCTCAGGAACGTGGTAACCACTCCGACGCTGGCGCCACAACACATCATACTCCAGAAGGTTTCAAATCTCCGTACAATCCCCGAACATATCATATCGTCAAAACATATCACATCATCGGAACACATCATATGCCATATCGCATCATAACGCCGTATATAAGCGGTACCCGGCCCTATGGCGACGTCTCGGGAACCGTAACACATCACACTGCCGAATATAACATAGTGCGCACGATCACAAAACCGGCCCGGGATCCGGCAAACGATATCATAGTAGTATGCACGAGCGGAGTAGTGAGGGAACCATATGCATATAAGTACATAATTAAATTTCAAAACTCGATGGACAAATATATGTACCCGCGTCTGAAAGCTCAAAATAAGTGTCGGGTCAATCGGAAGTAGTATAAGAAAGTTACAGAACCTTCTAAAACATTTCATAAGCCATTTTTGGAAAGTCAAGTAACAAACATATTAGGTAAGTTTCAAATATCAATACGGGTCAAACCAAATAGGGACTTTAGTGCCATATGTACATGTCAAAATATTTATCGAAGACTTATGTCACATCGATTTTCTTTTCGAACAATATCTAGAAATATGCCAACTAGAATCTTCGAAGTTCACATATACATATCAACCATATGGAACACTTGTAGGAATCAAGGACATTGGCCATCCTAATGGCTCTAAGAATAGAATTGTCTTTAGAATCATACATATACGTTACTTGTTCGTTTCATAAAGGTCATGCCAAAAGAAAGAAAGGTAGGCTTTACATACCTCAATCGCTCGCTAACCAAATCCCGACTCAAGTCTCGGGCTCTCCAATATCTACAATAATATTATCAATTACCAAACATTAGCTACAAGTACTTAGAAATCCAATTCTAACTAGTACTTGTCTACAGAAATTTCGGCAGCATCTCCCCTGTAAATTCAACATCCCCGAGAATCTAACTCGGCCAAATTCATCAACAACCATACCAACAATACCAACAACCATACCATTAACATCAAGAATCAATTTAAAGCGCATTCTAATATTGGTAGTCTTCTATCTCTACGTAGCTTATCACATTCAATTTAACTACGCATTTTCAAGCCAATACCAATGCTCACATATTCATTACTAATTCAAGATCAACCAAATACAATTCAAAAGCATTTCATACAATTCTACAAAATATTTAATAATCCCACTAACACCATATTCCACTCGGAACCTCCACAAATGCGACAAGGTCACATCGTCGCATTTTCTTCTTCCAATTTCATCAACAACAACAACAATTCATACTTTAGCAATTCCATTTCCATAATTACATACAAACTATAATAAAATCATATAATTTCCTACAACAACTTACAACTAATTTTCATGCCAATCTTGAACCATTATTCTTCCATTTACATCACAAGGCTACAATCAACACAATTAACATACTAAATAAAATTTGTTCATCTTCCTCCACCAACACTACCAAACGGCCACACACACACTCACACACACCCACACGGCTACACCCACAACACACAAATTGCATACTTTTCATTCATTTCCACATACTACAACATATATATATATATATATATATATATCTTCCATAATATAAAAAGGATAGAATTTTTTTTTACCTTTTCTTAAATTTCCCACTTGCCACAAGAGGTATTTTCTTGCCTCAAAAATTATACCGCGTTGAAGAGGGTCTTGAACTTAGTAGGAATACTAGAAAATTATAATTTTTGGATCAAAGTTGGAAGACTTAAAAATTTTCCTCTTTTTTTTCTTGGTGGCCGAATACCCCCTTTTGTTTTGCTCTAGTTCTTGTTTTCTTGAAACTTCTTGAATAATGGTATGTCTCATCTATTTATTTGATCGACTAATTTAGCACATGGGCTTAGGCCCTTTTCTTTTGCCCATGGCCGGCCACCTCTAAATATTGGGCCTCTTTTTCCCCCTTTTTTTTATTTTTCTAGCCCAATTCACATATGGTGAATATTTGTAATTCATGAACCTAATTTCCAAATTCCCAATTTTGCCCTTGGCCTTACTCCATATTTCCGCATCAACATTTTTCATGAACAACATATATATTAAATAGAATCAAAATATTGCCTTATCTCTTACTAGTCACAATTATTTCAATTTATCCGAATGTGCAAAATTACGGGATATAACATTAACAATCAATAATAAATGTAGCCTCCACAAAATAACAACAAAAAGTGTAGAATATCTTTTGCAAAACCCTAGGAGAGTATTTATAACAACTAAAACGTGCATCAACTTTAGACAAAAATACCCCTGCAGGCGCCCCATGCGTCTCGCATGTTGTTTCACTGGACTAACATGCGAGATGCTGACCGTGCTCAGCAGCTGCATGTTATGCTCTTGATAGACGATCCAATTTTTGTACATGGTTTGTGTTTGCACTGTTGTCTCTCATGTTTAACATGCGACTCGCATGTTGAGCTCGCAAATTGTGCAACCTTTCAACCGCCATTCCTTAGTGTCCTGTCATGGTATGTGGTCGACTTGTGGCTTCGCAGGCATGACATGCGGCTCACGTGTTATGCAAGGTGTGTCCTTGGCCTATTTTGTTCATTTTGCTCCAATTTGCTCCTTTATGCTCTCCGAACATCTTATCCTACAAAATGACATAAACAAAAAAAAAAAGTAATAACAAAAGTACTTGAAGAGTTACAAAAATCCAAGGAATTTGCATCAAAAGTGTCATAATTTCACGCACATCAACACCCCCAAACTTGAACTTTTGCTTGTTCTCAAGCAACTAAAACAAAACTAAAGCACATGACAAGTGTTCAAGTATTTCAAAGGTAATAATGGCTACGATGGTGATAGTGACCAGTTACAAGCACGTATTCAAGATATTATTACCCCTCATTCTTCTTTTTGCAAAAGATGGTGCATTCTCTCAAAGGTTGAGCATTAACTGATCTCTTAACTCAGTGACACAAAGTTATTCACTTTAAGGAAATGGCCTCGAATGTTAAGTCAAGAAGAAATTCTTTCATTAAGCTTTGTAATCCACATGCCCTCACAAAAGACCAAAGAAAGTCCCAAAACACATATATTCACAACAACAAATGGGACAAAAGACGAAGGAGAAGAGAACAACTAACACTCACAAAGAATATGTACAAGTACACAAATGCGATGCCATAAGTTTTTCCTTTAAGTGTTTCTACACTAATGTAAACACACCTTGTTCAAAATCAATTAGGAGTTGCGAGTTGTAATGAAGGCTTAAGGTCAAGGTAGGATTTATTTTGGACAAGAGTGACTTGACATCTCCCTAAGCACTTTATTTTTCAATCTTATCATACCACCCATTAGGGAATCCTTTAATCACCATTGATTCACAACTATTACATTAGTCACAACCTTTATTTACAAACAAGACTATTTATATACAAACACACATTATATATACTAAATAAAATTTGTATATAGCCTTCTGACCTCTTAATCTCTTCCACCTCACTAATTGCCAACCGCTACACCTAAACTTAGGCTTTTTGGCCGATGTGTGCATTTTCGAATCAATTAGGGAGATAGGGTGCCAAAAGATGAGTCAACATGAACAAAAGGGTAGGGCTTGTAATATGGTTGTCACCGAAAGAAAAAGAGTTAAGGCTCAAAAGGGGTTAACTAGGGAAAACATGCAATGGGTAGGACATTTAAGGCTTAGTAACGATCCAAGGAAACCCTAATATCCTCTTTCAAACAAAGTGTAGTTTAGGATTTCGCCTTGAGACACTTTCCGGGCAAGTTCTAGATCACAATCATGCATAAGACTTGAATGGCAACACCTCACAACACATGGCACATGGATTACTTCACTATTTTCTAATTACTTTTCAACCAAGAATTCAAGGCAAACCAAAGATAACTTAAGCAATATATCACCAAATGTGTTAAGTCAGTTATGTTATTCCCTTTAAGTACTTATGCACACTAAAAACCATTTTTGAGAGGTGTATTATCAAAACAAGATGAAAAACATACATGCCATAAACTGATCAAACCATCACCATATAAGTCAAGGTACTTTGCAATACTCAAAACAAAAATTATAACAACAAAAGCATGAGCTACATCACCCTAACAAAAAAAAACATGCAATGTCACCATTTGCATCGAATAAATAAAATAAGGAGGTAAGGAGCTTCCTGGGAATGCCTCAAGCTTCCGGACGAGCAACATATGGAGGGGGAATCTGGGCAGCAAGAATACTCTCCAATGGTGGTGTGAGGTCAGGCGAACCACTCAATGTCTCCGGACAGTGCACTGAAGTCCCAGTTTCACTGGATTGTGCAAGATCACCTCCCTTGCCTAGGGTCCCAAGCTGCTCATCTATAGACCGCTACACTCCCACCATGGTGTCTACATCAGCCCTATCAACTCCGGCCGCCAAGGCATCCATGCGAGCTCTCTCCAATCTCTTGTCCTCATCATCATTTTCAGGCGTTTTTTCACTCTCATTCTCTTCTTTCACCCCCTCTTCTTCTTCCTCAGATAGAAGGTCATACCGTGGCTTGGTAGGCTTTTTAGAGAAATACTCTACTGCCTTTGGTAAGATAGGTCCAATGTCGTATGATTTTAACTCCCGACTGTCTTCCTGGGCCTGTGCCAAGTCTGCTCAAATGGAGGGCAGGTTCTCATCACCTCTACCTTCAACTCTCTCTAATCTGAGCTCAATCGACTTCAAACGCTCATTGATTATGTTTTGCTCCCTTTTCACTTCTTCAATTGATGCGATCTGTGGTGCCAATGCCAACTCAATAGCATCCTTTATAAACTCTGGCAGCTCAGTCACAAGCTTGTTCAATTTGGCATTCGCGAGTCAGATCAGTCGCATACCCTCCCTTGGGATACTTAAACCCGATGCTAGAGATGAAAGGGTGGCCCTGGAGGTAGAGGGAGTTGTGCCCGTAGCGGAAGTCGGAGCGCCTGCTCGGAACCCAAAGTAGCAGTAGGAATAGTGGTGCTCGGGCTCTGAATGCCAATAATATGTGGGTCAAGCTCAGTAACTGAGTTCCCTTGGTTGCTCAACATTCTTTCCCTTTTTGCCCCCGAGTTCAAGCCTGGTGATATCACTTGTTTGATGCTCTTTTATGGGAATATCAATCCTCTCTATCCAAAGGACCCCAACTCTCCAACAAAGATCAATAATCAGGAAAAGAAAAGGCAATGAGGATTCTTTGTGTTGGGCCCGTTCCTTTATCTCTTGCTGGATAATCTTCCCCACATTGACCGGATACCCCGACATGAAAGAAGCAATCAGGATAGCCTTCTCGATGGAAATTTTGTTATCATTCTTTGATGGCAGGATTATTAAAGACACGATGGACAACCACATCTTAGCTTGAAGGTTGAGAGTACTCTTGTGGATGCCTACCACTGGATCTATCCATTTCAGTGTCTATGTGGAAATAATTGAAGCTGCCCACTCACGATATTCATTTGGAACTACCTTTCTTCGAGTATACTCAGAGTGAGCAGGTCACCATTGTCCCCTCAATTCTCCCTCACGGTGCCAACATATGCACAGATTTATTTCCTCCGTTGAACAATCAAACGCAACACCCCTCACTGGCACCCAATTAATGTGTCCAACTGATTTCTTAGGTTGACGATGCCCTCTTTTTCTATTCAACATGGCCTCATAGGCGGCATAGAACTCCCGAACTAGTGTTTGACAGTACTCTCCGAGAGGGCTGAGGAAAGAATCCCACCTTTGGGCTCTTAGCTTTTGCACTAATCCGGGAGATAACTCCCTTAGCACATTTCAACTCACCTGTTTCTCTTCATAAAATCCCCTTGTATGGTTGTCATCCTTAACCTTGCTCCACGTGTAATAGAGTGTCTTGGGTTCCTTAACAGAAAACTGAAGTTGTTGCTCAGCCCATTTTCGCCTCCTTTTGGCATCTATATTACTTTCTGGAAAATCAGATGTCACTATAGCTGGCCGAGATTCCTGTGTGGCAACCTGAGTTGTAGATGTCCCCTTTTAGAACTAAGGAGCATCATCTGTTGGAGCGGTCCGCTTTCGCGACCCGGTTGCTTGCTTCCCCACATTTGTGGGATTGTCCTTTGATCTTTTGGTTCTTGGCATCCTGCATACACATGTTCAATCTATATTTATGATATTCTTAATTACGAAACACAAAACAAACGAATTAAAAGTTAAAAAAATAGAGGACGAAAAATCAAACAATTCATTTTTGTTGTTGACACCATCTGCGTGCACGATATGCGGGATGTAGGTCATGACCTGCGTTTTGCATGTGGTGTCGCATATGGTGACAATCTAAGTCTCAAGTTGTACTCTGCTTTTGTTACAACATGCGAGACAACTGTGACATCGCATGTATGGCATGCGAGTCTCATGTTGTGTCGCAAGTTATGATAATTTGAGGCTCAAGTTATATGAAGCCCCTGTTACACTTTGTGAAACAATTGTGACCGCGCATGCTTGACATGCAACTCTCATATCATGCCGTAAGGTGTGACAACACATGGTGATCCCCCACTTTTTTTTGGTTTTTTTTACAATCACTGTAACGACCCGTTTAGTCGTTATCGAGTTTTTGACCCTTTTGATCTTTTTTCGAGCTTTATTTAGCTTATATTTGATCCGCAGGGACCGTTGAGATGCTTCCCGAGGTGTTCAGGGTTGTTTTTGGTGACTTTTTGAGAAAAATTGACTTCAAGCAAGAAAGAGTTGACTCAAAGTTGACTTAGATAAACGAACTGTTTTCAGAAATTCGTCGATTCTGAGAGGTCCGAATAGTTATTTAGAACTTGTGTACACATATGGTTCGGTTTCCAATGCACATGGGTGCATTTTGGGAGTTGAGTTGGGAAGTTGAAATTTAGGTATCAGGGCTTGACTTAGTCACCGAGACCTCCATTGGGAATTTCAAGGCTACGAGTGCGTTTGTAGCGTGTTTTTATGTGTGTCTGTGTATGTGGTTTGTGAGCAGATGGACTCGGGTGTTAGTCGACATTTCGGATAGAGCCTATGTTTATTTTTGGGGAATCTGGTTCTGGTGCCTGCTATAGCGGCACCAGTACCGCATCAGCGGCACAGCTATAGCAGTTGCCTGGCCACTGAAGCGGCTAAGGGCAGTTGTGAGTGGACCGTCAAGGTGGTCTGCGTGGCCATCAAGACGGGAACACTGTGATGCCGCAGAAGCAGAATTAGTTGAGTCGGAGGCCTTTTAATGTGTTAAAATATTAGACATTAAGTCATTTCCTATACTCGTATGGTCGATATAGTCTTTTCGGCATTTTCGCCCTTTCCAAAGCATTGATTAGCTTAATTTTGACCCGAGGGGACCGTTGCATTCTTCTCAAGGTGTCTAGACCGGATTCGGGCAACCTTTGCGAAATATAGGCTTAAAGTGAAAAATGATTGACCCAAAGTTGACTTTTTGGTAAACGAATCTTTTTTGAAATTTCTCGATTTCGAGAGGTCCTGATGGTCAGTTAGAACTTGGGTGTGTATTTGGTTCGGTTCCCAATATACTCAGATACATTTCGGGACTTGGGTTGGGAAATTAGAATTAAGGCATCAGGAGTTAACCCGATCGACGAGATCTCTGTTGGGAATTCTGATGTCATGGACGCGTCCACAGCGCATTTTATGTGTGTCTATGTGTATGGTATGTAAGCAGATAGCCTCGAAAATTAGTCAAAAAATGGGATCAAATTGTGAAACTTGGGAAGTTTTCTGGTGTCTAGTGCCCGCTTTGGCGGCACCAGCACCGCGGCAGTCATACCGCTAGAGCGGTAACCTGCCGTTGTAGCGGCCAAAGCGTTTTAGCCTTAACCACTGAAGCGGCCAGGTGACCGCTGAAGCGGCGTCGCTGGGGCAGTCCCAGTGCTGCTAAAACGGGTGATAGGTAGTTTATAAAATAAATAAAGTGTTAAAAGCCCTTAGACCCTTATTATTTCTCATTTTGAAATTAGAGCCTTGGGGAACAGTTCTTGGAGATATTTTGGAGACATTCTTGGAGATAAATCTTACTTGTTCCTTTACTCTTCCTTTAATCATAATCATCTTGGATTCCCATTCCCTTTAACAATCCCTTAGTGATGGAAGTTGAAAGAGGGTTTTGATGAACTTTTCCTTAGGCTCATTAATGAGGAAATTGATGATGTTTATGTTAGATTTTGATGAATCTAGGCTTATTAATCATATATCTTCCATTCCTAGTGTTGAATTTTGGAATCAAGGAATTAGGGTTTATACCCAATTTGGGGATTTTGCTTGAAATTAGAAATTAGGCTAATCCTTGAGTTAAATCAGCAATTAGTGGTTGGGTTATAATCACCTAGTACTTAATTTGGCATTTTGCTTCCAAAATTCCCATTTTGCCTTTGTGGGCCCATTGCCCCAATTTCTAGGGCTAGAATTGACCCAATTTGAATAGTAGCAATATTGGTATCATTCTTCATGATTTTTAATCTAGAATTCGATTATGCTTAGACTACTTTGGTTCTGAGGTTCAGCAGAAAGGCAAGGCAAAGGTTTTGAGTTGTTGGTGTTGTGGTTCGGCTATCCAGGTAGGTTAGGGCTTACCTTTGGTGAGACTTCGTATAGCCAAGCACATATTTAGGTTATATTATCGGAGACAGCATGTGAACTTTCAGGTATGAAGTCGGGTTGGATATTATCTTAGGTTGGGCCCTGTTGTGTGTTGGGGGCTAGCCATCCCGTTATGTATAATTTGATTGTTCTATTGTGTCAGCTTGATGCCATGAGTCATTAGTAGATATTCGATTATGTTTTATCATCTTGATTATAATATAGTTTCCATACCCACTGTTGGTATTTGTACTCGGATATATTATTGGCGTACCTATTGTTGGTTCTTGTGATTCAGTTATATCATTAGCATACCCACTGTTGATATTGTGATTCAGATATATTGTTGGTGTACCCATTGTTGGTACTGGTGGTATTAAGCATGATTATAGATGTGATTCATGCATTGTACGCACTATCATTTTCATGATACATTGTTGAGATATTGATGGTACTTGATGAGCTGAGCTCAGTTTTACTTGAGTGACGTGAGAGTCCGATATCCGATGTTCGTCCCGAAATCGTGGATTGAGTGAATTGATACTTGATAAAAACACTTTTACTTGAGTGACGTGAGAGTCCGATGTCCAGTGTTCAGAGTGACGTGAGAGTCCGATGTCCAATGTTCATTCCGTAATCGTGGATTGAGTGAGTGCATGGACTCCGCGGGTCTTCCAGAATGGTGCAGGTGAGAAGCCCCCGTGGGAAAAGATCCGGGGTCCCTTTTGTTTGTTGGGCAAAGATCCGAGACAGGTGGCACTTAGACTTCGCGAGTCATACTAGGTTGTGCTACTGAGACGTCAATATTTTTGTCCGGAGTATATGTGTACATCGCATTTGCATGGCATTGCATTGCATTCATACCATTATTGCATTGCATTGCATTATGACTTGATTTGAGATGTTTGGTGTTGTATTGTGATGTTGGATTAGATTAGATACATTTAGACTTGGCACATTTGGGATTAGATGCTTTACATAGGTGATGACGAATAATTGGAATTGATTGCAATGTCTTATACTTGCCGTTTTATTTGCTTATCTGCTTTATTATCTGAATTATGTTAGCTATGCTTAGTCGGCCGATGATGCCTACCAGTACTGTTGTTTTTACTGACCTGCACTTGCTGCATTCTTTTATGAATGTAGAGTATCAGGTCGGCTCCACTTCCATGATGCGTGGCTGACCGTCGGTTTAGCTTTCTCTTGATTTTCTAAGGTGAGCATGGCCGTCAGCTGCCTTGAAGAATTTCTATCTTTATGTCCTATTCTATTGAGAGACATAGACACTTTATGTATTAGTATTCCCGATTGTATTATTTCCCTCGAGATGCTCTTGTGTTATTTAGACTAGACCCTGGGGGTGTTTATCATCATTCCGTACATTTCTATTACTTATATATATATATATTAATTTCATTGCTTAATTTCATTCTTTAATGTATTTGTTCACTGTTGGGTTGAGGGTTCCCTTACCCAGGTGGGAAGGTAAGTGCCCGCATGACTTAGGCAAAATAGGTAGTGACAAGTTGATATCAGAGCCTTAGGTTACCCGGTCTTTAATAATAGAGCATGTCTAGTAGAGTCTCGTGGATCGGTACATTGAGCTTTGTACTTATCTGCGAGAGGCTATAGGACATTTAGGAAATCTCACTTTCTTTCTTTCTTTCGTCCCACTTTAGTCAAATTGGTATCTGGAAAGATCAAATTGGTATCGGACTCTTATATCTTCTTCACAGATGGTGAGGACTTGCGCTACTATGGCCCGAGGTCAGTGCCAGAGCCAGCAGCTACAGCTGGCACCCGAGGGCGAGTGACAGCTAGAGGGCGCAGCAGAGCGAGAGGCCACGAGGCTGCCCCAGCCAGAGGTAGAGCATTAGCGGTAGGACAGCGCCGGGAGATATCCCCATCTCCTGTGCTCGAGGATGTAGCTCCAGCACAATCACAACCTGAGGTTACTTCTGGTCAAGCCATGCAGGATAATATGGCCAGGGTCTTACTTCATCTTGATGCCCAACAGGTGACAGTTGGTTTGACTACTCCTGGCGGGGGTTCACAGACTAGGGTTGGAGCGCAGACCCCTGAGCAGGGACTTAAGCGGGCAGCACAACCTGCTGCAACTATGGCTCCTCGCATTGATTTGATATCCGCTCCTGGTGGTGAGATTGGGCCCATGGAGGGCGTTATTATGACTGCTTCTGATCAGGACCTGGTTGGGAGATTCAAGAAGTTAGAGCCGCCGAGGTTTACAGGTACCTCATGTGAGGATGCCAATGAGCTTATTCTTGATATGCATGAGTTGCTGCACCGTATAGGGATAGCGGAGACCCACAGAGTTGATTATGTGTCCTACCAATTTCGCAACAACGCGAAGACGTGCTGGAGGTATTTTGTGGAGTGCAGACCTGAGGGATCTCCTCCTTTGACTTGGACTCAGTTCTACCGGGCCATCCTTGAGAAATATATGCCCCGGTCTTTGAGAGAGGCGCGTAGGGATCAGTTTTTACACCTTGAGCAGAGGGGCATGTCTTTGGAGTCCTATGTGACCCGCTTCCTTTATCTGGCCCGTTATTCTACTCCGTTGATCCTACAAAGGCCGATAGGATCAGGTGCTTTATTGGAGGACTAGAGGGCTCTCTACAGATTTCTTGTCTTTAGATGACGTCTATGGGAGCTTCATTCCAATCCATTATCGAGCATGCTTCTATGGTTAAGGGCGCTAACGCCCGCGTTTTTTGTGGTGGTGACAAGAGGCTAAGTCAGACTAGCAGTTTTAGGGGTTCTGGTTCGAGGGGCGCCGGTCATTTTTTTAGGCCACCTCAGCCCTATTCCGGTCATCCCGTACATTCAGCGTTGCCGGCTTTCTCCAGTGAGCCACCCAGGCAGAGAGCTCCTAAGGGTTTGTTCTCCAAATTAGTGAACAGGGTTGCTTCATCTAGGTCTTCAGCGTCAGTGTTTCAGCATTCGACTCCTCTTACCTGCTTTTTTATGGAAAAGTTGGGCATGTTGCTAGTAGATGTCCCCTGCCCAGGCGAGACTATCAGCCGCGGAGGACTCCTGTATCATATGGTGGTCTTGCTGGGACTTCTCAGAGAGGCGGTGCTCAGTCAGGCCACAGTACTTCCCATGGTTCTAGAGGTGGGCCCCAGCAAGCTAGAGGTAGTTTCCAGAGTACGAGAGGGGGATCTCAGACTGGGCGTAGTGGAGCCCATTATTACACATTTCCTGGTAGGCACGAGGCAGAGGCCTCAGATGTTGTGATCTCAGGTACCATTTCTGTCTGCCATAGAACAGCATCTGTGTTATTTGATTCTGGATCAACTTATTCGTATCAATCTGCATTTCATGCTGTTGGTTGGGATTTTCCTTGTGATAGCATAGATATACATGTTCATGTGTCTACTCCGGTCGGAGATTCTGTGATTGTTGATCGAGTTTACAGGTCTTATTTGGTTAGTTTTGTTGGGTATTACACTTGAGTAGATTTGATGATTCTTGATATGGTGGACTTTGATATTACATTGGATATGTCTTGGCTTTCTCCCTATCATGCGATCTAGGACTGTCACGCCAAGACAGTTACCTTAGCCATGCCGAGCATCCCTAGGCTTGAGTGGAGAGGTACTCCTAGTCCCGCCCCGAAGATGATCATTTCCTTCCTTCGGGCGAAGAAGTTAGTAAGTAAGGGGTGTTTAGCATATTTGGCGCATGTTCGTGATACAACTGTTATATCTCCACCCCTTAAGTCTATCCCTATTGTGAGCGAGTTCGCGGAGGTATTCCCGTCGGATCTGCTGGGTATGCTACCCGATCGCAACATTAATTTCTGTATCGACGTGGACCCGGCATTCGTCCTATTTTCATCCCACTGTATCGGATGGCACCTGCCGAGTTGAGGGAGCTTAAGGAACAGTTGCAGGATTTATTGAGCAAGGGGTTCATTAGACCTAGCGTCTCCCCTTGGGGTGCTCCTGTGTTATTCGTGAAGAAGAAAGATAGGACCATGAGGATGTGTATTGATTACCGCCAGTTGAACAAGGTCACTATTCGGAACAATTGCCCTATGCCTCATACAGATGATCTGTTTGACCAACTTTAGGGTGCTTCAATTTTTTCAAAGATTGATTTGTGTTCCGGCTATTACTAGTTAAAGATCAGGGCGGAGGATATTCCGAAGACAGCATTTCAGACGAGATATGGCCACTACGAGTTTCTAGTAATGTCATTTGGGCTTACTAATGCCCCGACTGCATTTATGACCTTGATGAACAACATTTTTAGACCATTTCTTGATTCCTTTGTGATTGTGTTGATTGATGACATCTTGGTGTATTCTAAGAGTAAAGAGGAGCATGAGGGCCATCTTCATATTGTTCTTGGGTTGTTGAAGAAACATAGCCTGTTTGCTAAATTTTCCAAGTGTGAGTTCTGGTTGGGGTCTGTAGCATTCCTAAGCCATGTGGTGTCCAAGGAGGGGATTATGGTTGATCCCCAGAAGATTGAAGCTTTGAGAGGCTGGGCGAGGCCCACTACTGTTACTGAGACTCATAGTTTTATGGGTTTGGCCAGTTATTACCGTCACTTTGTGAAAGATTTTGCTGCCATTGCTTCATCCTTGACCAGATTGACTCAGAAGGATGTTCCCTTCCAGTGGACGGATGATTGTGAGAAGAGCTTTCAAAAGCTCATGCTTCTTTTGACTACAGCCCCGATCCTAGCCTTACCTGTGAAAGGTAAGGATTTCGCTGTCTATTGTGATGCCTCCCGTATGGGTTTGGGTGCGGTGTTGATGCAGGAAGGTAGAGTGATAGCTTATTCTTCCCTTCAGTTAAAAGTTCATGAGAAGAATTACCCTACCCATGATTTGGAGTTGTTAGTTGTAATCTTTGCTTTGAAGCTTTGGAGGCATTATTTGTACAGTGTCCATTGTGAGGTTTTCACCGATCACCTTAGCCTTCAGTATGTATTTACCCAGAGAGATCTTAATTCCAGGCAACGCCGATGGATGGACTTCCTGAAGGCTATGACATCTCTATTTGGTATCATCCCAGAAAAGACAATGTGGTAGCTGATGCCTTGAGCCGCAAGGCAGTGAGTATAGGGAGTTTAGCTTGATTGATTATTTTCGAGCGTCCGTTGGCCATGGAGGTTTAGACTCTGGCCAACAATTTCATCCGTCTTGATATTTCAGCCCTAAGAAGGATTTTGGCTTGTATAGAGACAATGTCGGCTTTATTGGATCGGATCAGGAATCATCAGTTTGAGGATGCTCAGTTGAGAAATATTCGAGATAGATTTTTTATTTTGAGAGCACTCTGAGGATTAGAGGACACGTGTCCATTCCTCGCGATCGTAATTTGGTTCAGTTGATGTTATCTGAGGCTTATAGCTCTCGTTATTCCATTCATCCGGGGGTGAGTAAGATGTACGGTGACTTGAGACGGAACTATTGGTGGCGTTGGATAAAGAGAGATATAGTTGACTTTGTGGCTAAGTGTGGGAATTTTCAATAGGTTAAGTATGAGCACCAGCGACCTGGTGGAGTGCTTCAGAGGATGCTTATTCTCGAGTGGAAGTGGGAGAGGATTACCACAGACTTTTTCACGGGTCTTCAGAAGACCCTTAGCATGTTTGATTCTATTTGGGTGATAGTGGATCGGTTGACTAAGTCCGCTCACTTTGTCCCAGTTCAGGTTCCCTATACCGCGGAGAATTTAGCCAAGATGTACATTTTGGATATTGTGAGGTTGCACGGTTTCCCTATTTCTATTGTATCTGATCGGGGTATTATCTTCACTTTTCTTTTTTGGAGGGCGTTTCATGAGGAGTTGGGTACCCGATTGGATCTTAGTACAGCTTTTCATCCCCAGACCGATGGTCAGTCCGAGCGAATCATTCAGTTGCTCGAGGACATGTTGAGAGCGTGTAATTGATTTTGGTGGTCATTGGGATAACCACTTTCCCTTGGTAGAGTTTTTGTACAATAACAACTATCATTTCAGTATTGGTATCATTCTTCATGATTTCTAATCCAGAAATCGATTATGCTTAGACTACTTTGGTTCTGAGGTTCAGTGGAAAGGCAAGGCAAAGGAGTGAGTTGCTGGTGTTGCGGTTCAGCTATCCAGGTAGGTTATGCCTTACCTTTGGTGAGACTTTATATAGCAAAGCACATATTTAGGTTATATTATTGGAGACAGCATGTGAACCTTCGGGTATGAAGTCGGGTTGGATATTACCTTAGGTTGGGCCCTGTTGTGTGTTGGGGGCCGTGTTGTGTGTCCGGGGTCCCATATGTCTGTTGGGCAAAGATCCGGGATGGGTGACACTTAGACTTTGCGAGTCACACTGGGTTGTGCTACTGAGACGTCGATATTTCCGTCCGGAGTACATGTGTACACCGCATTTGCATGGCATTGCATTGCATTCAAACATTATTGCATTGCATTGCATTATGACTTGATTTGAAATGTTTAGTGTTGTATTGTGATGTTGGATTGGATTGGATATATTCAGACTTGGCACATTTAGGATTAGATGATTTACATAGGTGATGATGGATAATTGGAATTGATTGCATTGTCTTATACTTGATGGTTTATTTGCTTATCTGCTTTATTATATGAATTGTGTTAGCTATGCTTAGTCGGCCAATGATGCCTACCAGTACTATTGTTTTTACTGACCTGCACTTGCTGCATTCTTTTATGAATGTAGAGTATCAGGTCAGCTCCACTTCCATGATGCGTGGCCGATCGTCGCTTCAGCTTTCTCTTGAGTTTTCAGGGTGAGCATGGTCGTCTGCTGCCTTGAAGACTTTCTATATTTATGTCCTATTCAGAGACATAGACACTTTATGTATTAGTATTCCAGATTGTATTATTTCCCTCTAGATGCTCTTGTGTTATTTAGACTAGACCCTGTGGGTGTTTACTATATATATATATCATGAGACTTACGTATTTATTCTATTCCGTTGCTTAATTTCATTCTTTTATATATTTATTCATTGTTGGGTTGAGGGTTCGCTTATCGAGGTAGGAAGGTAAGTGCCTGCACAACTTAGGCAAAATAGGTCGTGACAAGTTTTCACTGATTTCTTCTCTAAGGTAACATTCTTATCTCTAAATCATTCATTAGCTTGTCCTAATCAATAATCCATGCCTAGATTTCTCTTAAATGGTAAGAGCAAAAAGGGGGTTTTGTGGGTTTCTTCTCTAATGATCTTATGATGATAAAATATTGTTTATTTGGTGGATTTAGCATGGGTTAGCATGATATTGATGGGTATTAGCTAATATAACTTGAATCTTCCATTTCCAAGGCTTAATTTGTGAATTTAAGGCTAGGGTTTATACCCAAATTGGGGGTTTTCTATATAATCCGAATTTGGAGTAATTGTTGGTTATTCTAACTTGATAATGATGGGAATTGATCACCTAGAGGTTTAATTTCATGTTGGGACCTTTAGATTCTTAATTTCACCCTTCTAATTCATAAACCCCATTTCATAGGTTGGGGATTTGGGTCTTGAATAGAAGTAAGGTTTATTTGATGTTCTTCTTGATTCTAATTCCATGATTCTAATTTTTTTGACTTTCTTTATCTCGAGGCTCAAAGGAAAGGGAAGTCTAAGAAGTGATTGTTGGTGATATTACTGTTCGGCCTGCCAGATAGGTTATGGTTTACCATGTGGTGAGACTTCGATTAGTGAAGCATATATTTAGATGATATTGTTGGAAATTTCATGTAAACCTTCGGGTATAAAGTTGGGTTGGATGTTGCCTTTGGGTTTGGTATTGCTTGTAACTTGTTTGATCGGGCTAGTGGCCTGTAGACACCATAGGACCCTATTTGGTACGTTGTGTATAAATTGGTGGATTGTTTGTGAATTGGGAGTAAAACGGAAGGATGAAATTATTGATATTGGTACTTAGTGTACGCCTCGTTATTGGTATAGCCAATTTGGGATAGTTGGCTCTTATTGTTATGGAAATTGGAGATTCATTATGATTACTGTGTGGATCACTTGTTGATAATATTGGTGCGTTGTGTGTGGCACAAATTGAACTTGATATTATTCATTGTTTATACTTGCATCATTCCATATTCATTTCATATCATCTTATTATACTGTGTGACTGGTATTATTGATGGAAATGAGAAGGAACATTGATGATTATGGAACAGGTTAAGTCACCTCTGAGCTATGTGCGGAGGGGATGATATGGAACATTGATATTGCGATACTTGTAGATAATTGGGTCCCCTGAGTTGTATGCGGAGTGACAGTGCTTGGACTTCACGGGTCCCCCATGGGTCATGCTGCCGAGGCGTAGAGGTATTCCGCTGTCGGAGTACAAGAATACAGGTGTTGCATTGCATTACATTTATATCTCATATTGCATTGCTTGATTATGCTTTGTGGTTGCTTATGATTTGGATACTGTGTTGGTCATATTCTTGGATTGTATTTAATATGGGCTACGTGTTGATTTGTCTTGATGGGACTTGGTTTTCGGTATACCTGGATATTTGTTTCACTTGGGGCTAGTTGTTACATTAAGGCTTGATTATGTGAGTCGATTTCTTGGAAGAATGACTTGTACTCTATGGTTTGCTTGTTTTCTCTTACCTTATAGTCTTTATATATGTCAACTAGTCTTAATCAGCCTATGATACCTTCCAGTACTATTGTTTGTACTGACATGCACTTGTTGCATTCTTTTATGAATGCAAAATTCCAGGTGGGATTGACCTCTGTTTCTCGTCGCTGATAGTCGTTTTGAGAGTTGTTTAGAGTCCATAGGGTGAGCATGAGGACGACCGCCGCCTTGAAAATTCTTCTTTTATTTATGTCTTATTTCCTATTCTGAGACATATTTAGACTTTTGATGTATTATTGATAATTCCAGACTTATAGATTCTAGTTAGATGTTCTTGTATGGTTAGACCAGACTCTGGGATGTATTTTCCTTGCTTTCGCATATTTCTATATCATTATCATCAGACTTACGTGATTTTGTCTCTTTCGCTTATTTACTTATTATTCATGTTTTTTACTATTGTTGGGTAGAGGGTTCGCCTACCGAGGTGGGAAAGGTAGTTGCCCGCGCGACTTACCTAAATTGGATCGTGACAATCATCCACACACACATGACTTTTTCCCTTAAGAAGGTCGTCACGTCGTCTATCCTCGGGAAAAGTCCCGAATTCAATCAGAAAGATACAATTTACAATGCATACACAAATGATTAAGTTAGTTTGGAACCTTCTTACTTCGTTTACACTAAATACTCCACGTGAAGGTGTACTAAGGGTCCCAAAACAATGCTCGAACACTGGGTACTCAAGACTTCCCTGATTTTAACTCAAAACAACACTTCCAAAATTTCCTAAGCAAATAAATGGCCATTCAGGCATTTCATCGAGTATGTAGTAGGCAAACGTGAATGCAAGTCAATATTAAACACAATGGGTACTCAGACTTCCCCAAATTGTATTACTAAACTTGTATACTATCAATTCGATAAAGAATCACTAATTCTTGACATAATTGTTTTTCAAGAATTCCCGAAATTCCTCAACATGATCTCTACCATTGATTTCACATTATTACCATGGATATTCACAGACCCTAAGCATTCATCACTAAGTAATAGAAGGTTTAGAACATGACCCTTCTTTTGCCATCTACCATAAGAGTGAGGGAGCTCGTCCCTAATATTCATAGACGATGATGATGTACAGATTACACACTTTTGGAAACATGAAATTAAGATAATGTACGGTGATGGAGATGAAGATCAAGAGTTTTGAAGAAAAGGAAGAGGGAACGGTGTGTTGTTTTAAATTGAGTCGCGGGTCGGGTCAATTGACCCGCGACTTAACTTACCAGACTGCACAACCTGCGGCACAAGATGCGGTACGCATACTGTGCTTGCGTGACTTCAGGTGAACCGCAGACCTTGTCCGAGCACTGGAGTTGCCTCATTCTTGTGGCACCACTTGTGACTTCACATATGGCTTCGTAGGTGGTTCTTGTGATGATGCAGTGCTACCGCATAATGTGCCTGAGTTTTCTGAGTCCATGATTATTGTAACCCTCCCAACACTTGGGCATATTCTCCTCGTCATTCCTTATGCAATTCAAGTTTGCTCATACACACTGAAACAAACATCATGAAAATAAAAACACATACACATAAAAGTAAAAGCTTGGGTTGTCTCCCAAGGAGCGCTTGATTTTTTATCGCAGTGCGACGTTGTTACTTTTCTTTCATGGTTCATTAAGGTAGATCTCCTCAATACTCTTTGTCTCCAATTCATTTGGAAGGCCCAAGTATTGTTTAACCTGCTGCCTATTCACTTTGATACGATCTCCATTTGGACACACAATTTCAATCGCTCCATGCAGGAACACTTGTGTCACTTCAAAAGGGACGGACCACTTCAATTTTAATTTTCCAAAAAACAACCGGAGCCTTGAATTGAACAAAAACACCTTATCCCCAGGGCTAAATTCTCTTTTCAAGATCTTCTTATCATGGAAGTGTTTCATGCGGGCTTTGTAGAGTGAAGAGCTAACATATGCTCTAAAACGGAATTCATCCAGCTCATTAGGTTGATCCATCCTCAATTTTGAGACATCACCCCCTATTTAGATTCAACTTCCTCAAGGCCCACAATGCCTTATGTTTAAATTCCACGGAGAGATGAAATTTTTTGCCAAACACCAATTGGTAATGAGACATACCTATTGACATCTTGTAAGCCGTCGGATAGGCCCATAATGCATCATCCAACTTCCTTGACCAATCGGTCCGGTTAGCATTCACTGTTTTGGATAGGATGCGCTTGATCTCCCGATTTGATACCTCCACTTGCCTACGTGTTTGGGGATGATAAGGGGTGGCAACTTTGTGCTTGACTCCATATTTCTCAACAAGTGCCTTGAACAACCGCTTGCAAAAGTGAGACCCCCCATCACTAATTATTTCTCTTGGGGTACCAAATCTTGAAAAGATGTTATTTTTCAAGAAGGCGGTAACACTTCTTCCTTCGTTATTCAGAAGCGCTACGGCTTCAACCTATTTGGACACATAATCAACCGTCACTAGGATGTATTTGTTGTTGTAGGAGCTCACAAATGGGCCCATGAAATCAACTCCCCATACATTAAACAATTCCACCTCAAGAATCGGAGTCATTGGCAACTCGTGTTTTCTTGAAATGCCCCCTTGACTTTGACATTGGTCACAAGCTTTCACAAAATCATGGGCATCTTGGTGGATGGTGGGCCAATAGAAACTACTTTGGAGAATTTGTTTTCACCGTTCTTGAGCTACTATGATGGCCACCCACGAGTGATGAGTGATAAGCTTCAATAATGAGCATCATTTCTACTTCGGGTATGCACCGCCTTATAATGTTATCGGCACACACCCGGAATAGATATGGCTCATCCAAATAGAATTTCTACACATTGCTCAAGAAATTTTTATTTTGATGAAAATTCAAATCCTCCAACATGATAAATTTGCAATGTCGGCATACCATGGAATCATATCATATGACCCCGCTATCACTTGCTCATCCGCGAACGATTCATTGATTTAAATTCCATCCGATGGCATCCCACCTTCTTCAAGATGAGATAAATGGTCCGCCACTTGATTTTCACACCCCTTTCTATCCTTGACTTCAAAGTCAAATTCTTGCAAAAGAAGGACCCAACGTATCAACCTCGGTTTTGCATCTTTCTTTGTCATGAGGTAACGTAGAGTTGTGTGATCGGTGTGCACAACTACATGGGTTCCTAACAAGTAAGCACGAAAATTCTCAAAAGCAAAGACAATGGCAAGCAACTCTTGCTCGGTGACCGTATAGTTCAATTGGGCCCTATTGAGAGTCTTGCTTGCATAGTAAATTGGATGAAAGATCTTTTCACGTTTTTGGCCAAGCATAACCCCCATTGCAAACCCACTTGCAGCACACATGAGCTCAAAGGGCTTAGACCAATCCGAACCGATAATGATAGGAGCCGATGTGAGTCTCTCTTTCAAACGATTAAAAGCTTTTAGGCAAGTATAATCAAATACGAATTTCGCTTCTTTCTCCAATAGCTTGCAAAGAGAATTGGCCACTTTTGAGAAATCCTTGATGAACCTTCGATAAAACCCGTCATGCCCAAGGAAGCTTCGAACACCTTTGACAGAGATATGGGGAGGAAGCTTAATAATAACTTCAATTTTGGCTTGATCAACCTCAAGGCCCTTCTTCGAAATTTTGTGCCCAAAACTATGCCTTCTCTTACCATGAAGTGACATTTTTCCCAATTGAGCACCAAATTAGTTTCTTCACATCTTTTTAATACTTGGGCTAGATTCCCCAAGCAATCATCAAAGGAGTCCCCAACTACGGAAAAGTCATCCATGAAGATTTCAATGGACTCCTCAGCCATGTCAGAGAAGATGGACATCATGCAACATTGGAAAGTTGCGGGAGCATTGGACAACCCAAAGGGCATTCTCTTGAAAACAAAAGTCCTGTAAGGACAAGTGAATGTGGTTTTTTCTTGATCTTGGGGGACAATAGTGATTTGGTTAAACCCCGAGTAGCCATCTAAGAAGCAATAGAAATCTCTTCCCGCAAGCCAATCAAACATTTGATCCATGAAAGGCGTTGGGAAATGATCCCTCTTTTTCCACCGATTCAATTTTCTATAGTCCATACACGCTCTCTAGCCGGTAACCGTATGAGTTGGAATCAACTCATTTTTCTTATTAGGCACAACGATGATCCTATCTTTTTTGGGTACACATTGAACCAGACTAACCCATAGGCTATCAGCTATCAGGTACACAATACCAACATCTAACCACTTGATGATTTTCGCTTTAACCACTTCTTGCATAGGAGGATTCAACATCCTTTGGTGCTCGATACTCGATTCACAATCTTAATCAAGTTGGATTTGATGGGTGCGAATTCCAGGAGGAATCCCTTGAATATCCGCAATACACCACCCAATTGCCTTTTTGTACTTTCTCAAGACCACCATTAGTCGTTGTCTTTGCTCATCCGTCAACCAGGCGGAGATTATCACGGGCTAATTGTTGTTTGGTCACAGGAATTCATACCTCAAATTTGAAGGACGAGGTTTGAGAGCCAAGGTGGGAGGCTCAATGATAAAGGGCTTTGCTGGAGGCTTCTCACAGTTTTCTAGATCAAGATCAAGCTTTTTTGGGGTTGTATTTGTATGTACCCAACCCCATCATTGCATTAACTGTTTCCTCAAATTCATCTTCATTTTCCTCCTCATAGTTCATTATCATCGCCGCTAACATCTCACCCACATATTCATGCTCAACAGTTGTCTCCATGGCTTCATTAATTGTATCAATAACTGACACGACACTCATATCTGTCGGTTGTCTCATCGATTTGAAAATATGAAAAGTGATCTCTTCATCATTCATTATAAATTTTAAATCACCCCTATTCACATCTACAAGAGCGGGCCCCGTAGCTAAGAAAGGCCTTCATAAGATTATAGGCACTTTGAAATCAACTTCACAATCTAAAATCACAAAGTCGGCCGAAAAAATAAATCGATCAACTCTCACAAGCACATCATAAAAAATACCCACCGTTTCTTTACGTTTCTATCCGCCATTAGCAACCTCATAGTTATAGGTCGGGGAGTACCCAAACCTAAGTTGTTAAAGATAGAAAGAGGCATCAAGTTGATGCATGCTCCAAGATCACATAAGGCTTTTGCAAATTTGTACATCCCAATTGTGGTAGGAATGGCGAAACCTCCTGGGTCTTCTTTATTTTGAACCAAAGCTTTTGTTACAATAGAGCTACAATGATGTGGACCTCCCATTGTTTCAAAACTCGAATGCCTCCGCTTGGTTACAAGATCTTTCATGAATTTCGTATACCCGAGCCTTAATTCAAGTGCTTCCACCAATGGGATGTTAATTGAAAGTTGTTTCAATTTCTCTATGAACTTAAGAAATTTTTCATCATCCGCTTTCTTAGCCAATCTTTGAGGAAATGGAGGAGGAGGTTTAGGAATAGGCTTTAAAGATTTGGGAACCTCTTCTACCACTTTCCCGCCTTCCGGCACTTCATCACCTTTGGGAACATGTTCAATAACACTGGGCTCCTCAATAGTAGCCCGCTTATTTTTCATCTTTACTTCTTCTTCATTAACTCTTGGCTCTTCAACAATGTCCGCCTCATCAACCAATCCCTTTTTACTCTTCTACCCCAATTTTGTTCCCACTCCTAGTAGTGATTACATTGCATTTGTGTTTATCATTTGTCGGATTTGTAACCATGTCACTAGGGAGTGTGCCCTTTTGCCTTTGATTGAGTTGAACCGAGATTTGGATAAGTTGTGACTCAATTTGTTTAATGAAAGTGGAATGAGAGCTCACCAGTTGCCCCATTTATTTGCAAAAGGAATTGGTTGACTCCACTTTCTTCAAAACTCTTAATAGCATATCCTCCATTTTGGAACTAGCGGGGTCGCTAGTTGATGGTTTCCTTGAAATAATTTGGTTCCCCTTAGGTGGGATATAAGTATTTGAGCTCTGGTGGTTGTTGTAATTTTTGTTGTAACCACTTTGATTGTTGTTGTAACTGCTTTGATTGTTATCCTGCCAATGAGAATTCCCATTATCTTTGTTCCACCCTTAATTTCCACTATCTTTGTTCCAACTTTGATTCCCTTGACCTTGCCGCTAAGATCCTTGGTTAAGACCTTAGTAGTTCGGACGGGAACCCCCCACTTGATTGTTTATAGAGTTGGCTTCCTCCTCATACACTTGGAAGCATTGCTCATCCATAGAATCTCCTTCACAAGATCCTACCGCATTAACTCGCTTGGAGCCTTCACCCAACACATGTTTCGTGAGAAGATCTATTTGAGTAACCAACTTTTCCATGCTCTCATCTCTCTCTTCTTCCTTCTTGATTTCCTCTCGAGACATAACTTTGGAAGGACCTCCTTCAACGACATCCGACGTTGGCCTCAGTCAATTTATCTAGGAGAGCACTCATCACCGCATAAGAGTTTTCCATCACGGATCCACCTGCAATATTATTAGCCATCGATTTGTTGACGGTATCAAGTGACCCGTAGAATGTTTGGAGGAAAACGCTATCGGGCAACCTATGGTTTGGAGAACTCTTAACTTTCTTTTTGAAACGAGTCCAAGCCTCGTGTAGAGCCTCAACCGGAAGTTGACGAAAGCTATTAATTTTGTCATGAAGTTGTAACATCCAGGAAGGAGGAAGAACTTCATGAGGAATGCTTGAGTCAACTCTACCGAAGTAGTAATAGACCCGACTGGAAGATCATCCAACCATGCGGTGGCCTCGCCCGTGAGAGAGAATGGAAAGAGCCTCAACCTGACCGTCTCGACGGAGACATTTGGATGCACATTAGTAGTGCAAACTCTAAGAAAGTTCTTTATGCGCCTATTTGGGTCATCTGTTGGTAGACCCCCCAAATAAGTCCTTGGTGTTGTGCAGGTGCAACATAGAATAGTTCACAAGGAAACTTTCATTTCCTTGAACTTGAGGTGGGCGAATAGCGGTTGCATCACTGGACTCCACAATCATTTCATCATCAGAGTTATTATCTCCTATTGCACCTGAGTCAACACAACAACAACAAACAAAAATAAGAGTTGTTATAAAATGTAAACTATTGGTAAAAGAGACTAAGGTTGCGGTTCCAATGGAAAGTAATGCAAATGGGTATCAATTCAACTTCTTCAAATGTCTATATGGAATTAAACATGGGCTACGTAAATTTATCAAAAGTTTCTCAACCAAATTGATAAATATTTTTACTAAGCTTTTTCAAGCCTTAGAATGTGGAAAATGTGAACCCCCATTTTGTTTCAAGTTAGCTTTCCTATCTCTAGCTCAAGCTATTAAATGGGATTTAATGACCAAATCCTTGCTATCTAACTCTTTTCCAAACATTCACTATCTTTCTCAAGCAAAGCAAAAGTACTTAGGCACAAATAATGTTTGCAACCATCAAGAGACATTAAAGCATGAAGAGTTGATAGAATGCATCTTTAATATGAAAATGAAGTTTAAATATGAAACTCAATCACATAACTAACACATGTGGTCCCACAACCTTAGCTAATGGGTTTAGCTACCCATTTCCATTAAATAAAAGAAAAAAGTAGATAAATATTCATAAATGCTTACAAAGTTATGGAAGAAGACAACAAACTAAAGTGGAAGATTCCCCTTTAAAGCTTCAACAACCAATAATAAATGTAGCCTCCACAAAATGACAACAAAAATGTAGAATATCTTTTGCAAAACCCTAGGAGAGAATTTATAACAACCAAAAATGTGCATAAACTTTAGAAATAAATACCTCTGCAGGCGGCACGTGTGTCTCGCATGTTATGTCACAGGACCAACATGCGAGATATTAACCGTGCTCAGCAGCCGCATGTTATGCTCTTGACTTTAGACGTTCCAATTTTTGGACATGGTTTGCGTTTGCACTGTTGTCTCTTATGTTTAACATGCGACTCGCATGTTCAGCTCGCAAATTGCGCAACCTTTCAACCTCCATTCCTCAGTGGCCTGTCATGCTATGTGGTCGAATTCTGGCTTCGCAGGCACGACATGCGGCTCACATGTTAGGCAAGGTGTGTCCTTGGCCTATTTTGTTCATTTTGCTCCTTTATGCTCTCCGAATATCTTATCCTACAAAATGACATAAACACAAGAAAAGTAATAACGAAAGTACTTGAAGAGTTACAAAAGATAAAGGAATTTGCATCAAAAGTGTCGTAATTTCACGGCCCATCAAAACTCCCACTGAAGTTGCTCATCATAGAGCCCAACGACATCTATATAAGCTATAGGCTCATAAAAAAAAAAATTAGGTTGCAACCTTTCATGAGCGGATCCACAATAATGAAGTTTGTATTACTATGTTCTATTGATTCAAGATGACTCACAACTCTTTTCTTCACAATCAGACATATAGATGTCTATATGCTTTCATTTTGACGAACTCCGACTATACGTAATTCAATTACATATATATCCAAAAGAGTTCATCTTAAGATACCTAACACAACATTATTATTTAGTCTTTGGACATAAATAATAATTTGTAAGTGTTACTCTTATACATAGTTCATAAATATTGACTACCAAAACAGCCTAGTAATATGTCTTTCTTTGGACCGACATACTACTAGCATGATATTACTAAATGCATCACATATTCATGACTATCCATAATCTGGCCAAAATAATCTTCGTTTGGGATAATTATTCCACATAGACAAACATGCTCACATGTCCAAAACAAATAATTTTATCCAATAGAGGTAACTTTGCCAACATATTAGACTTGTTTATTCAATTTGAAGCAATAAGCACACATGGTATAATTTCATTCGCAATACAAATAACTATTTCTTTTATTCACAGCGGAGAAATAGTAAAAAAGACATCCCTAAAATGTAACTGGAAAAATGCAGATCGATATTCGCTTTATGCAAGTTTGCTTTAAAATTTTGAAAGCACAACAAAATCTACATAAAGTTTCTGCAATATAATGCATAAAAAAAATCTAAAAGTTACAGAAAGTGTGCTAAAAATGCACAAAAATTTAATGTCATACACCATATGAAATCTTCCAAACTTAGTACTTTATGATCTTAGAGTGCTTTGGCAACTCTAAAACCTTCGGAATATTTCTATGACACTAAATTGTCAAATTTATTTTGGTTAATCCTTTAAAATATTAATCTCACAGAAATCGTCAAACAAAGATTAATAACTTAAAACCAAAACAACACTTTCAAATTCCATAAACGTAAATAAATATGCAGAACCGGATATGCACACCAATTACACCAAAAGAGCATAATGCAGCGAGTGAGCTATGGTATTTTCCACTTTGAACACTCTGCCACCTCCTTAACCTAACCATCCTTTAAAAAAAACTATTTTAAAAGAAAATCATCTAAGAGGTTAAGGAGAAAGTGCGCAAAAATTAGATTCGGTAGAAAGTATCTTCAATACTTGCTCCACCTGTTTGGAAAGCTACCCATGTAATTGGAATTGAGTGTAATTACATTGTTTGGCATGTTTGTCAAGCCAAGTAATTACATTCTTAAAAGGGAATTGAGTGTAATTGGAGGGGTGTAATTACACCCAATTCTCAAGGGGGGTTGAGAATTGGGTGTAATTACACCCTGTAATTACATGCCTAAATTTTCATATATCTTTTTTCGGTCATTATTTCATCTGGAAAACAAAAGGACATATCATCTCTTTCCACCAAGCTGCAACGCTGCTCTTCACTTCAACCTCCAGGTAAGATCTTTTCTTTCCCCTTTTTTATTTCATATATTTAATTTCTTGGTAGCTAATTTATGTATCTAATCTTTGTATTTTCTCCTACATGTTCCTGAAGAATAGAATACAAGAACTAAAATTTTCTCTAATTTCTAATAATAATATAATAAATAATTTTTTAAAATATTAAAATTTATTTACCTAAGCCTAGTCTCAAGTAGATTATTATTTGATAAAAATATGTTGATGAGATATCTCAGTACGACCTATGTACATTCTTTTTCTTTTTTTTTTCTTTTAGCATAGGTATGCTCTACAAACATTCTTTAGCTCTAAAATTAGCAAGATCCTCATTGTTCTTATGATGCTATATGACGTTGGATGATATTAGGGGAAAACTTGATTTAATTTTAATTGACTACAATGAGGTGAGCTTTTGGTTGAATGGCATTCTTTGTATTTTAAATTATTAGCTTCTATACAGTGAGTCTTGATGGTGCAAATGTCAAATAGGTTAAGCTAGAGTACAAAAGGGGAACTTGTTTAAATATTGTCTGTATTTGAGCAATGGGTAACAAATAAATTAGGTAACTTTCCTTTATAATTTCATTTATGTAGGATGACAATTAGCCACCCACCTAAGGTTGGAAAACCATACACCAAATGGAGTGAAGTTCAAGACGAACATTTCATTTATTTTATTGCTGAACAAGTTAAGTTGGGAAGAACGCAACAAGGAGGATTAATGACCGAAGGATGGGATGGTGTAGAAAGAGAAATGAATAAGCTATACGGGGACAAGTTTGATAAGACTAAAATGAAAAATAGGATGAGGACCTTGAAGAAAACATATGCTACTATGAAGAGAATGATACAACATAGTGGATTTGGGTGGAATGAGGAAACTCGAAAAGTTGATGCTGAAGATGATGTCTGGGAGAAGTACCTTGCAGTGAGTCATATATTCTTTTTTTTTTTTCAAAAGATGAGTTTGAATTTAAGTTATTCTTTTTTCTGATTTAAGACTATTGATTATATAATAGGCTCACCCAAAAGATGCTCAATATAGAACGAAGAAGCTGCCAGATTATAGTACTTTGGCTTTGATTTTTTGAGATACCGTTGCTGATGGTAGGAATGTGTGTGAAATTAATGATGCTGAGGATTTTAAAAATGAGTTTTCCGATGATGATATAACTGCTGAAAAAGTTACTAAACCTGCTTCTAAAGATGTACAATTTGTGGACAATGACAATGGATGTTTTGATCAGAATATAAACTTTACGAGTAATGAAGTAACTCAATCATCTAGTCAAGATAAGAGAGTAGGAAAACGACGTTTAGCTGAGCAACCAACTTTGACATCACATCCAAAAAGAATTAGAAACTCTATTGGAAGCAGCTTGGCTAAATCTGTTGATAGATGGACATCAATAGCTGAGGAACAAATAAGGCTACAACATGAACCAAACAACACGTCTGCGGAGAAATTAATGCCTTTGATATTGGAACTAGGCTTGTGTGATGAATGGAATATACAAATTATTAACCTCCTAACAAATGAGAGAAATGCTGAATTCTTTGCTGCTATGGCTCCAGAACTTCGGAAGAAATAGGCCATGAGCAAACTTGCTTTATTTGAGTGATGTCGTTAAAAGCATGTTTGTTGTTTGAGCAATGTTATGGGCTAGTATCTTGTTCTCTTTTGGATTATATATTCCTAGAGTTTTGCTGGAAACTTATCATATGTTTTGTTGAAGTTTGACATGAAAATATTATGTTATCTCTTTTTTGTTTTGAATTTCTGCTACATTTTGTTCCAAGTTGACATTATAAGAGTATTATGCTTTTTCTTATGCCATTACAGTTGGAAAATTAATTCTTTTCTATGTCAAATAGGATGGCAAATGAAGATCAATTCATGATGTTTCTTGCAAAATGTGTACTTTTAGTTAGCATTATTGGAAAATATTTAGGTGTTGGACCAAAAGAAAGAGTGCACCGGTCAATTTTAACTGGAGCAGATTTTATTAAAGATTTGACTGAAAGACATCCTTGTGGATGCTATGACCTACTACGTATGAGTGTTGGATGTTTCTTACAACTTGTAGATGAGATGAAAACAAGAGGTCTATTAACTGATTCAAGAACCGTTAAAGTTGAGGAACAGTTGGCTATATTTCTATTTACGTTAGCTCATAATGAGAGGAATAGAGTTGTGCAAAATCGTTTTCAACATTCAGGAGAAACAATTAGTCGGTATTTTAACAAGTGCTTGAAAGCTTGTCTACATTTAGGAAAACACTATTTCAAGCAGGCAGGAAGAAGTATCCCGCAAGAAATATCCTCTAATCCACTTTTCTATCCTTGGTTCAAGGTTAGTTTTTAGCATTACATTTTACTTTTACTAACTAAAAGTTATTAATTGTTATGTCCTATATCTTAAAATCATTGTAAGCTTTTTGAAGGATTGTATTGGAGCTATAGATGGAACTCACATTCCTGCATTAATTCCCGTGGAAGAGCAACCAAGATATAGAAATCGTAAAGGAGTTCTTTCTCAAAATGTCCTTGCTGTGGTAGATTTTGATATGAACTTTCAATACGTGCTTGCTGGTTGGGAAGGCTCTGCTTCAGATTCTAGAGTTTGAAGAAATGTTGTTTGGGAGAGATCAGAAAATAAGTTGAAAATTCAAAATGGTAATTTAGCGTTAATTCAGACATACATTATTTATTTATTTACATTTCTAAAATATTTAAGTTGGTGCCTATAATTTTGTAGGAAGATGTTACATAGTTGATGCAGGCTATGCAAATACAAAGGGATTTCTAGCACCTTATCGTGGTGTACGATATCATTTAAGAGAATGGAGCCAAACACAAGCACCACAAAATGCTCGTGAACTCTTTAACTTGAGACATTCAAAGCTTCGAAATGTCGTGGAGAGGACATTTACTGTTTTGAAAAAAAAAATTCCCTATATTAACGACTCCTCCTTCATATTCCATCAAAAAACAAGGTTGGATTGTGTATCATGTTGTATACTTCATAATTTCATTCGTAAGTGGAACTGGGACGATTCATATTTTGAAGAACACGTGGAAGAGGAAATAGAAGATTCCCACAATTTGGATGATATTGATTCAGATTCAGATGAAGAAGAACTTGGACGAGGACCAACAGATGTTGACAAACAATATATGTGCAATCTAAGAGATAGGATAGCTCAACAGATATGGAATGCTAGAGAAATAAGGTAGAATAGCATATGTTGAAAGGGACAGAGTAGGTCATTGTCACTTGAAGCAAGGGTATAGCCACCAATCTATTTTGTAAACTAGGTAGATGTAAGAGGTTGGCCAGAAAGAAATTTAGAATTGGAAACTAATTAGTGCTTGAAGGTAGAGTAATTAAAGGCTGCAAGGTTTATCAGTGTAAAACTTCATTATATATCCTTTTCTCTGATGTTGGTAACTCAGATATTAGTCTATCATAATTGAATATTGGGAACTTGGGGTTAGCTTGTTGTGAATCTTGATGTAATTTTCTCTTCTTCCTTCTTTTTTGTTTTTTGTTGGTAAAAGTCACTCTATATGGTTTGTGTGAATCACCTTGTTTTTCATGGACTTGAACTTTTACTCTTCATGGTCGCGTCACTTTTGCTGATAAAAGTTACTGGTGCATAAGTATCGTGATATTAATAGAAGGGTGGATTTGCAGTGAAATGGAAGTGGATTTCCATCTCTGTTTGGAAGTATCTTTACAGGTTTAAGTCATCTAAGAAGTGTCCAACAAGCGGTTCATTGACTTCATTACTGTAAAGTTTCTATTCATTTTGTAATAGATATTGTCAACCCAATGTTGTGGCATTTTAACTTCACGAGATGTTTTGATACATATAGTAACTTCTGTGGCTATAATGCAATATTGATTGATAGCTGGAAAAAAATATTGGTTTTTTATTGGGTGTTAGATGCTTGCATTAGAGCCCGGCTAATTCAGCTAAGTAATAATTTATTTATAGTTATTTAATATAATTTTGCAGAAAAATATTTATTTTAAATATCTCACAATAAATATTTTATATATATATATATACAGTAAAACTTATTTATGTGTTAATCTGTTTTTTTTTGCTGTGTAATTACATTTGTCCAACCAAACAGAACAGAGGGAATTACACTGTAATTACGCTCTGACAAACAAACAGGTCATTGTAATTATTATGTTGTGTAATTACCACCCTAGTAATTACACCAATTCCAATTACCAGGTGGCTTTCCAAACAGACTCGTATTGAAGATACTGGTGATTGAATTGAAAGGAAAAGGTTGAAACTTAATACAAAATAAACTTTTACGTAAGTCTACCTTCATCCCTTTTCTTTTCTTTTTTAAATTTTAAAACGAGAAATAAACTTCAAAAAAAAAAAAAAAAAAAAGTGCCCAATAATTCTACCGGCCGGAGAATCTTCGAGTTTGGTAAATCAACAAAATTGACACTTTTTTTCCACCCCGTTTGGATATGGTTTCAAATTAGGTTTGGACATGTAATTTTGATATTTTAAGTTGTATTTTCTTTTATAGACATAAAAACCCCATAAATTGTGAAAACTATCAAAACGTTCTCAATTCTTATACAATCTTACCAAATGAGCAAGTCATAGTTCATAACAAAATTAGTACACTACTAGAAAGCCTTTCTAAAAAATACAACATCAACTAATCAAACTTTAGTTCAATAAAAACAAAAATTTAACATGAATAGGAATGTAACTACTCTTTAATATAACTCTCTCATATAAATTAAAGGTTGGTGGAAGTTAATGAGATTGGTAAATGATTGATGGGGGTAATTGTTAAAAATATCTACCAACTTATGATTTTATTTTATTTTTACAAAATATAAACTTATGAGTTAAATTTTATATTTAAAAAGTTGAAACCATGAGTGAAAACGCATGTTCAAATGCTAATTTGGGGTCATGATTTCAAACCATGGTTTGAAGACGCATGGCCAAACGCCTACTTAGAAAAATTGAGGTTGCAAGATGTCCTCAGATGTTAAGTTTTAAACAGAGAAAAGACATCATTTGACCCCTGAACTTGGCACAAAAACTTAGTTTAGCAACTCAACTTAAGTTGTATTTATTTACCCCCCTTAACAACTTTCAAGTTAATTAAATACCCCCCTTAGTGGGTGACGTGGCAAGAAAGTGTGATGACTTTCTCAAAAGCGCGTGGAAGGGGAAAAAACACCAAAAATGATTCCAGCTGTACATATGTCCTCTTCTAATTGGATGACAATTTATATACTTAATTATACTTTTTAAATATTTTATTTTTCCTTTTTTTTTAATTTTCTCTTTCTTCTTCTTCTAACCCCACCCCCGCCCTCCCTCTCCTTCTTCCCCATCCTCCAAATCGTTGCTGCTATCTTCCTCAGCTTCTTTCTTCCTTTTTTTTTTAATTTTTTTTTCTCCTTTCTTTGTCTTGATGGGCAGTTCGTGCATTTTCCTCATTGATGAGCATATTTGAAGGGCAGTTCGTGCAATATCTTCATTGTTGTTGCATAAGTCCATTTGAAGGGCAGTTTAACAACAATAAATTATGGGTTTCTAGTAGTTATTATAAGCAAATATGAAATTGAAAGATGCGACGCTGACCTTGGTATAACTGTTGCTGTGTGTGTCACACCCCATTTTAACCCGGGTTGAATTTAAGGGAGAGTATGACGTATTGGTGATTCCTATTTATTTTTATTTGAGGAGTCGCCACCTAATTAATTTAACGGTGAATTAGGACACCTAGATGCTAACTAAGGCAAAGTTAAAAACTAAACCTTAATTAATAGTCTGCTTAACCAGTGTGATTCTAGGTAAGGGCTCTATATTATCCTAAAGGGAAGGGGTTAGGCATCCTTTAGAATCCGTTAACTTACGGTTATCCGACCAAACTTAGGTTAATTAATCCAGATTGAATATAGTGTTTGAATTTTAAGAAAATAATTTGTAAAATATAGTAGTGCCATTTGAACTGACTGGTAGGAAAACATAATAACTTGCATAAAGGGAATGCTTTAAAAATGAGACTTATAAATACTGTTAAAACTTTGCATGAGAATAGTAATGTTATCTAAAAATAAGACTTACGAAATATAATGTTTTGCGTAAAAAGGGGTTTCAAATGCTATTTATAATAGGACTTGTAAAAGGCTTCAAATAATGACGCTACTTAAAACGATACTAACGATTTTTATAAAAGGATATTCTAAAATGCTAATGGTTTAAATGGAAAGTGGAATAATGCTATTCAAAATTAGTTTTTACGAAATATGATAGTTTGCATATAAATGGAAGAAAATACGAGTTAGTGCGATGTTTTAATAAATATTTGAAACAAAACTAAACGATGAGGTAATAATTGACTTTGCGTTTTTTAGAAGTATAAACAAAATTATATTTTATTAATTCAGCTAGAAATATGTATAATTTAGATGATCTAAAAAGGTGTTTACAAAAATATTCTTTAATTCCTATTCGCGTGTTAGCGGCGTTTAAAATTTTCAAGATGACAAGAATAGAACATGATTCCTTTAACTCAAAAATAGGAATTTAAGCTATTGAAAAAGATCAATTATTCTAAATGTAAATATTATAGGTATTATAAATAACTTTAATGTAAAAGAAAGAAAATAAGACTTATGGGATCGGTTATTAGATTTTTTTTAATTAACTACCCATTGTCAAAATTAAACCTACAAATTAATTGGGATTTATCTAACTAATGAAACAAAACAAAAAAAAGGGTTAGTGGCATAATACAAATTAAATTCACAAAAAAAATAAATAAAGGAGGAGATAATTAAAACAAATGGGCTCAGCCCTATTTTAAAATGAGCTGCTGCGGGTATTGTTGTTGGGCTGCGGCCCAACAACCCTTATTTTGCTGCGTATTTGGGCTGTTGTTGGGCTTCGGCCCGACAATTTTTTATTCATTTGTTAGGCTGTTGCTGTTACTGTCTATTGTTATGGGCCTCGGCCCAGGACTCCTTTTTATATTTGCTGTGGATGGGCTGATGGAGAATGATTCAAACAGATTTCGTTGGGCTTTTAACCCGACGTCGAATGTGGAAGATGAACAAGTCCCTCAGACTCGTATGTGAGGCTCATGCAAAAAAGTAAAAAGGAACGGATTAGTACACGGTCAATGCGTTATATTGGACACTTAGAATATAAACCCAAATAAACCAACGAATTGTGTATATTTTATGTATACTTTAAGTATACCTCCTTGCCCTGACCGAATTGAAAAACATTTATGAACATATGTCGAGGATATTCCCAAATAATCATCGTATAACAGCCAATAAGAAACACAGAATCAACCCATGTTATGAAATATTTTCAACTAACTACGCTGATATGCACGAGATACTTTGTCGGATCTCACTCTCAAGTTCATAAGTAGCAATTTCAGCATGTGTTGTTTATAGGATAAGAAGTTGTTCCATTTCTTTGACTTACGAATAAAATGAGGACTGTTTTCCAGATTTTCATCTTGAGCAAAACAAACAAATCTAAAAAATATATGTATGCATATCTGGATAACTCCTGAAACAGAAGGTATCAAACCATGGAACCCCCTTTTATTTTACAAACAGGTTCGAGATTTTGCATGTGTTTGAATGCATAAGAGATGACCAACAATCCCCTCCCAAAACAGATTCTCAACAAAAAAAAGAAAAAGAAAGAGCTGAAGTACATTCAATCCATAAAAGGGGTTCATATCACCCTTGGATCTTCAAATGAATATTCAGACAGCATCACAGGAATTATGAATCGAGGCTCAATCCCCTACAGTCATCCGACTTCACATGACTTAATGTTTTCATTTCAAGCTTTCAGATTTAATCCCCCAGAGAAACTTATAAACAACATCAGAGAAATGTTAATGTCTAAAGCCAGATTACTCGTGGTTTAAGGCTAAATCATTTTTAACCCATCTAGTCTGCAAGACATATAATGGATTGGAAAGATATTAATTGAGTTGGAGTTAGGATCACAGGTTATGATTTTATCACTATTCTCATTTGAGATCATAATAGGGATGCATCAAATACCCCAATGAGACACTAAGCATAGATGCAGCTGAATATGTATTTAAGGAGATTCCAGATTGGGTGACCTTTAGTAAATGATCTGTATAGCATATAAGCATGGTTAATCATGAAGACACATTAACAGTCATGCCAAGCATTATGCTAGGATCAGTTATTGGATTGTACTTGTATATATATCATCAGAATTGTCAAACAAAGTATTGGCTCATATGAATATAAAAGTTTAGAAGGGGGATTGGAACTAGAGATTTGCTTTCAAGACTTAAGGGGGCAAAGAGGAAAGATGTGCAGATGGGGGCATAAGTGGTCAGAATGGCATGCAAAACATGTTCAAACAAATACATATATAAACTAAACAGATATGACCAGTATCAATGCATTACAGACCACCATATATTTCAACTGAATTCACTAGCATACTATTAACAGTTTTAGGATCATTTTGGAATCAAGCTTTTGTTTGAGCATATCTTCAAATTAGTGTAAGAAAAACAAGTAGGGAGTATCCATTAGAGAACTAAGACATACTACTCAGCACAAAGCAACTCAAAACAGTTTATTCATCAGACTTAAATGAATATTAATACTAGACAGCCATGTTGGAGTTTCAGCACCACTTCAAGTTAATTTTTTTTTTGTTTTGGACACTACTTCTATCCTGGTAACAGAACGAACAGCAGATAACAGCAAAACCAAGTTTTAAGCTGACAATGGGTAGGAACCAGATCAATATATGCCTTGCATCCCAAACAAAAGAGTAACATCTGAATCTTGTTATACAGTAACTAACCGATTAATCCTAACAAGAATATTACATAAATCATGATGAACTTAAACAAAACGAAAGTAAACTAACAACGCACAACCATATGAAACAGCAAACTACATCATATCAGCACTTTAAGCATACCCTAATAATAATTAAAACTAAACACCAGACTAATCATATAATCACATTATGTGCAAGAACTGAAAAATAACTGCAAGGGAAGGAGTTTACTGACCTTCTTCGGGCGCAGCGAAGTGAGGCGAGGGTCTCGAATCTACACTCAATTATTATGAAATCTAAGCTTGACTCTGCTCAGATTCGCAACGGCAACAAGGGCCAAAACAACAGGTGATTTAGTATTTCAAACGAAACTCAAAAAAATGTTTTAGAGCGAAAAAAAAGGTTGTTCTTCTCCTTTAAGGTGATTGGAAAACTTTAATTCTTGGGGCTTTCGTGACCAGAAAGAGAAAAATGAAATTTCAGATTCTTTAGGGTTTTCGATTTTAATCTTTAAAAGGTTTCTACCGCTAAATCCAACTTATCATCCGTGTCCCCTCTCCAAAAATCCCCCTCCGATAATTTATAGATCTTGTTGAAGGAAGGAATGAGGAGTGGGAGTGTTAGAGGAGGATGATGATGAACGAGAGGAACGGGTGGTGTGACGAAGTGGGGGACAAAGTGAAATGGTGTGACAGTGGCGTGATGGTGTCGTGCGCGTGGTGGGAACAGAGGTATGGGTGTGACAGAGGGGTGTCAGTCGTAGTGGGGAACAGGGAGGCGTGGGGCGGCAGATGATAACGTGGGAGATGGCAGGGAGCGGCGGATGGGGGTCACGTGGTGAATGGGTGAAGTCGGAGGTATGGTGGAGGTAACGTGGTGACGACGGTGGTGATGGTGGTGATAATCGACGGGAAGGTGGAGAGGCGGAGAAGGAGAGGAAAGGGAGTGAAGAAGGAGGCGGGTGAAAAAATGAGAGGAAACCTAAGGGTTTCCCCCTTTTTTGGACGAAATGGGTCGGACCCAGTCCATAAATGGACTGGGTCAATTTTTTAGATCGGGTATTAAGAGAATAGGCTAATAAATTAAAACACGAATGATTCTAAAAACTGAGATAAGAGATATGGACTAGTCCAAAAATATTAGGGGTTAATCGGACTTTGATTTGGGGTCCGGTAAGTCAAAATACGGACCGAGTGCAAAGAATAGTTTGGCTTCTAAATTTAAATAAAAGACCTGTCTAAATAACTTGTGTTAAATATTTCTCAATGCAAAATATGCAATCTTCAATGCTCGGATAAAAGTGGCGTTGTACTAGCCGTGCAATAATATTCCGACAATTCGCATTGAAATAAATACTATTTTTTAATTATGCAAAGATAAATGCTATGCGTGTGCGTAAGCTGGTAAAATACTGAAATAATAAAAAATTATGAATTATGATAATAATAATAATAATAATAACGGTAATAGAATAATGAAGTGCCGGTACTGATTAGAGGCTGATAATTCAATAAAAAATAACTATATATATATTTTAATTTTTCTAAAAATATTAGAGGCGTAAATAGGTATTTTGGAAGAGAGGCGGGACAAAATTGGGTGTCAACAACTTGTCCCTCTTTGCCCGGTAATGATGAAAGAGTTGTCGGGCAAAGACGTTGACTCAATAGCCTATTTTGTCCCGGCTAAAGGAAACTTGAGAGGATTATGACCGAACTCCGGTCTCTGAGTTGCCTACATATCTCGGGCTTTTCGAGAATCAGGTCGAGTGTAGTTCTGGGATACTTACGACACTTGAACCCCGATTGGCGCGAAGCTTGCAAAATATTGTCCCAGTGTTAAATTATGATAACACTGGGTATTATGATAGAAACTTGAGAATTCTGAAAATTGAATTGCTGAAATGCAAGAGAATACTTGTAATTAGAGACGAGTGTTCGAGGTAGATCTTTGACCCATGTCGGAAGTCTGATTATCCTTCCCGACAAATTGCCCCAGTTCGCTGCCGAAGAAACAGTTCCACGATTTGATGTGTGATGCCAACTTTGATATTCGTTCAAAGCCACCAGCTAAAAACAATCGTTAGCAATAGAGAAATATATGTGTAAATGAGACAAGGTTGGAGAAGTTACACTTGCAACCCTGTTTCGAAAGTTGAATCCACATTCAGGGGTGGATGCCTGAAATGAAACATAAGATACCCGCATTCGGAGGTGGGCGCTTGAACTGAAAAAAATACCCGCATTCGGAGGTGGGTGTCTGAACTTTAAATATAAAATACCCGCATTCGGAGGTGGGTGCCTGCACTGAAATATAAAATACCCGCATTCGGAGGTGGGTGCCTGAACTTTAAATATAAAATACCCGCATTCGGAGGTGGGTGCCTGTACTGAAATATAAAATACCCGCATTCGGAGGTGGGTGCCTGAAAATATAAAACATTAAATACCCGCATTCGGAGGTGGGCGCCTGAACTTGAAATATAAAATGCCCGCATTCGGAGGTGGGTGCCTGAAAATATAAAATGTTAAATACCTGCATTCGGAGGTGGGCGCCTGAACTTGAAATATAAAATACCCGCATTCGGAAATGGGTGCCTGTACTGAAATATAAAATACCCGCATTCGGAGGTGGGTGCCTGAAAATATAAAATATTAAATACCCGCATTCGGAGGTGGGCGCCTGAACTTGAAATATAAAATACCCGCATTCGGAGGTGGGTGCCTGTACTGAAATATAAAATACCCGCATTCGGAGGTGGGTGCCTGAAATATAAAATATTAAATACCCGCATTCGGAGGTGGGTTCCTGAAATAAAAATATAAGATACCCGCATTCGGAGGTGGGCGCCTGAACTTGAAATATAAAATACCCGCATTCGGAGGTGGGTGCCTGAACTTTAAATATAAAATACCCGCATTCGGAGGTGGGTGCCTGTACTGAAATATAAAATACCCGCATTCGGAGGTGGGTGCCTGAAAATATAAAATATTAAATACCCGCATTCGGAGGTGGGTGCCTGTACTGAAATATAAAATACCCGCATTCGGAGGTGGGTGCCTGAAATAAAATATAAGATACCCGCATTCGGAGGTGGGTGCCTGAAATAAAATATAAAATACCCGCATTCGGAGGTGGGCGCCTGAACTTGAAATATAAAATACCCGCATTCGGAGGTGGGTGCCTGAAATAAAAATATAAGATACCCGCATTCGGAGGTGGGCTCCTAAATTAAAAATTGAAATACCCGCATTCTAAGGTGGGCGCCTATATCATGTCCACTTCCCATGGTGCAAAAACTGTAAATCCACATCTACTTCCAAAGTGCGAAAAAAATAACCCAAGTCCAATCTCACAGTTCAAAATATAAATCTACGTCCGCATTAGAAATAGTATTGTAAAAAGATATCCACATCTTAATCCCTGTCCCGTTGTGACGGAAATTAAATCTCTAATTAACCCCACAATTTGATATACGATGCAATATTTTGATCTTGCTATCTTATTAAAATACCTCATTCTAAAAGAATTTGGTAATGATTTGAACATGTATGAAGTGGTGTCGAAATTGAGGAATTCTAACCGATAACAGGTGATCAAGGTCAGTGTCTGTGATTATATGTATTCGATCCATAGATGAATGTCACGAGCTAAAACAACTGTTAGTGATAAGAATAAATAGTTGGGTCTGAAAGAATTATACTTACAACCCTTGGTTGAAAAGATGAACTTGTGTCCACTTTTGCAATCGAAATTTCGTGATGAGTGGAACGACGTCCGCCGTTCGGCATAAGCTACCTTTGCATCCACGTTGAAGAATATTTGCATTTTGAAGAAAGTTAACTCTTTGATCACGCCCATAATTTAACATATGCACCATGTTCATATTAATTGGACCTGTCTCAACAAAGAAAAATTGTGAGTTTAAAAGAAAATTGGTTGACTTGTGCATGTCGGGAAACTTGGCCGTGGAATTGATTTTTGTCTCGGTTGCGTCCACGTTTTTCGATGTCTCACCACATATCTTGCTTTGCCGGGGAGTTTCAGTTATACAAATGTATTTTGAAAATAAAAGTAATGAGATTTGGATGATTTTGAAAGACAATACTTAGTGGCTCTAATCTGTAAAATGACTTGATTTTTGAATTTATTTGCATTTTAGAAATATGGACAGATTCTTATTAAAAATGGTTAAATATTTTAAGACAACTTTTATGCCATTTCTAAAATTTGTCCCAGTTTCAATCCTGGAGATGCTTGATTCTGGACAATTGAAAAACAAGAACTTATAACGAAAGTTTTTGAAAGTGATTTGACCGACTTCAAAATTTTGTCCCAGTTTCAAGTCCTGGAGACACTTGGTTCTAAACAATCGAAAGGTAAGAAAGTTGTAATGAAAAAATTTTGAAAGTGATTTGACCGATTTCAAAAATTTGTCCCAGTTTCAAGATATTAAGACACATGAATTTAAATGGTGGGGAGACCAAAATCATGTATAAAAATCCTTATGTATTTTATATGAGTCAAAATTTTTGGACAAAACTGAAAATAAAAATTTTAAAATAGAAGGGCCGAACCCGCCTCGGGTTGCCTACGTATCCCAAAGGAATCAGGCCAGACGTAGTTCGTGATGAACATAAACATTTTCGAGTTTGTTTTGTTTTTTAATAAAGGGGCCGAACCCTATGTGGGTTGCCTACGTATCCAAAAGGAAATCAGGCCACACGTAGTTCCACCCATACAACGAAAGTGCTGAAATATCTTGAAAAAGTGGCCGAACCCGATGTGGGCTGCCTACGTATCCAACAGGAAGTCAGGCCAAACGTAGTTCCAACCACAAATAAAGATACTGAAAAGATTTGAAAATAGTGGCCGAACCCGATGTGGGCTGCCTACGTATCCGACAGGAAGTCAGGCCAAACGTAGTTCATTACAAACAAAATGACAGAATCTTAATTAAAAAGGTCGTAACAAAACATAGAGGCAACATGACAAAAGGAACAAAATATTCTAGTTGATGCCTCCGGCCTACTACAAAAAGAAATTTAAACTTAAAATACTGAAACTCCCGGCGAACCGGGCAAGATAGAAGTTCGATTTCGCAACTCAGGTCCTGGCTCAGCAGCCTATAAAGTCAATATTTTAGCAAAGTCTTTGATTGTCACAGCATGATCATCTTCATCTTCCACGAACAGGTTCTTGATTCCCTCCACAATATCATCATAGGCAACTTCAACAATCAGATCTGAAGGTTTTGAGAAAGTTTGATCAATGGTAGGAATAGGTTTTGGAAATGGAATATCCTTTCCTCTATTCTTTCGTGCTTGCTGCACTTCCTCCTCAGTTGGCTCATATCCCAAACCGAATGTAAACTGTTGCGTAGGGAGAACCACAGGCTCAACCCGCCCATTTAGTGTTTTCCCTAGCCCAAAGCCAGGTTGGTACCCGTTTCTCACCATTTCTTTTGCAACCATAATTGCGGCGCATGATCTTTTGAACTCTTGAGTTTGACATACTTCACTCTCCTTAGTGACATTCACAACCTCCCAAGCATGGTAAGCTGCTCCGTCGAACCCTCCTTCTGCCTCGATGAATGGGGTGGATTGCTCTATATAGAAAGACGTGTCTCCTTCTCCATGTATACATATTTGTTGCTGATCCCACTCGAATTTGACAGTTTGGTGCAAAGTAGATGGTACAGCCCCAGCCAGATGAATCCACGGCCTACCTAACAGCATATTGTATGATGTGGAAATATCGAGTACTTGAAAGTCCATAATGAATTTAACAGGGCCAATCAACACTTTCAAATCTATTTCCCCAATAGGACGCCTTGGAGGCCCATCAAATGCTCGAATATTCATATCACTGGTCTTGAGCTCGCTAACATTATATCCGATCTTCTTCAGACTTGTTAATGGACAGATGTTGAGTCCAGAATCCCCATCAACTAATACCTTAGCCACAAACATGTTACGACACTTGACAGTTATATGGAGTGCTTTGTTATGCATGCATCCTTCCGGCGGCAGTTCTTCATTATCGAAGCTGATTCGATGACTGTCAAGCACGCGCTCAATCATCCCAGCTAACGCCTCACTAGTTGTTTCTCTTGGAACATATGCTTCATTCAAAATCCTCAACAGTGCATTTCTGTGCATATCTGAACTCAAAAGCAAAGAGAGAATAGGAATTTGAGCATTGGTCTTTTTCAACTGATCCACAACTGAGTACTCACTAGCTTTAATTTTCCTCAGAAATTCTTCTGCTTCGAATTCAGTCACGACCCTTTTGGGAGGTACGTTGGTTTCCTTAACTTGCCCCAATCTAACTAGTTCTTCTGGAGAATAGCACCTCCCAGACCTTGTCATTCCTGACGTCTTAACCTTGTCAGTGATCGTGTCCTTTCCTCGACACTCCATCACAGTTTGTTGATAATTCCATGGTACGGCTTTTGTATCGAGCACTGGCAACTGATTTGGTGCTCGAACTACTTCCACAGGTATTGATGAAGCTCCTAATATCTCAACCGGTACACAACCCCTTATCACTACAGCCGGAGAAGCAACGGCTACAAGATCATGATCTTCCACGCTATCCACAGGCACTATAAATTTGGCCGGATTGTCAGCATTTTCATCTATTCCAATCATATTTATCGTGGCCCCATCATGGGCCGGGAGTGGATTGTTAACCACATTTGGTGCCGGTTGTTTGACCGTGATCTGTTTTGCTTCAATAAGATCTTCAACCTTATGCTTCAATGCGTAACAACGATCAGTGGAATGACCTTTTATCCCTGAATGATATGCACATGTTTTAGTGGGATCAAAGCCTCTAGGTAGTGGATTTGGAATTCTACCTTCCACAGGATACACTAAGCCTGAAGCTTGCAGTCTTTCAAAAACAACGCTCAGTGGTTCTCCCAATGGTGTGAAATTGCGAAACGGTTTATTTGGACGAGGTGCGGATGCATTGTTTGGATGATGAGGTTGTGATGGTGGAGCTGGATATGTTGGTGGTCGTGGAGCTCGATGTGCTGGTTGTGTGTGGTAAACAGGGTAGGATATTTGAGGTGATTGAGGTTGATAAGATGACAAAGCTTGGTCGTATGGATATGGAGAATATTGGAAATATTGTGAGTGATGAGCGTTAGGCTGGTACTGTGGTGGTTGTTGATGGCGGTATGAGGTGTTTCCCAAAGCCATCACCGATGCTGCTTCTTTTTCTTTTTTCTTTCCGTTTCCGAAAGTACCTGTTTGTATAGCCCTACTAGTAGACTGCAAAGCCGCAAGACTTGTTATTCTCCCCGTCTTAATGCCATCTTCGATCATGTCGCCGGCTTTGATCACCTCTGCAAAAGTTTTTCCGCCCATTGTGACCAAACGTTCATAGTATTCTGGTTCTAGTGCTTGAATGAAGAAAGTGACCATTTCTGTTTCCTCCATAGGTGGGTGTACCCTAGACGCTTCTTCCCTCCACCGTATAGCATATTCTCGGAATGTTTCGATCGACTTCTTCTTCAACTTTGTAATCGAAATTCTGTCAGGAGCAATCTCAACATGAAACTTATAATGATCCACAAAAGCATTTGCCAAATCATCCCAAGTACGCCATTTGGTTGTATCTTGCTTGGAATACCACTCTAAGGCTTTCCCACTCAAACTTTGATTGAACAATTTGACTCTTATCCCTTCATTCTTTCCTACGCCAATCAACTTCTCACAATAGACTTTCAAATGAAAGAAAGGGTTTCCCGACCCATCAAACTTCTCAAATTTCGGAATCTTGTAACCTGGAGGCAATTCTACCTCAGGGAATGCACATAATTCTTCATATCTCACGCTTTGATTACTACCCAGTCCACGCAAACTTCTCATGGCATTCTCCAAACTTTTGAGCTTTCTATTTATCATTTCATCATTAACTGACCGTGCTTCATTTTCAACTTCGGCATAATGATCCACATCTGTGCAACATTGCCCTTGAATCTGTGTCATGGGTGGAGCTGTGGTATAGGTACACACTGGCGGAACTTGATGTGTATCATGTGCCGGCGGTATGAATTGAGCTTTTGAAGAGGTGGTTGTAAATAGAAAGGGAGCATTTTGAGTGAGGTGTTCGGAGCGAACTGGCTGAGAAGTGATAAAATAATTTGCTTGGTTAAATTCATCCAAATTTGGGAATGGAGGTGGCACAGGCAAAGTCTGACGAACTCCCTGGGACGGAGTTATATGTGGCGGTGTTTGAGAAAATGACCGGTTGTGAAGTACCATATGACTTAGTTCGGCAACTCGTCGCTCCAGACGGGCAATGGTCTCCAAATGTGTTTCTGATTCTTTGGAGGATGTGGGATCATTTGTGATTGGTAAACTAAGAGATGGCTCAGACGAAGTGGCTACATTGATCAAGCTTTGTTCCATTTTAGAACGAGTCCTTTTGGTTAACCAGGTGATTAGTGATGGATTGGAATCTGAGTTCTTGGCTCTGGACCGTGTGAAATATGAATGCTCCGCCAGTTCCCCTTTTAGCACAAGTCAACCTCTCTTTATTTTTGAAAATAAGTTTGAAAAGAAAAGAAAAAAAACAAAAGAAAAAAAGAAAAAAAAAACAAAAAGAGTCAGTATACGGGAATGACATATTATTGCATATAAACACATTATTGCACATAATACATCGTGTTTTATAATGCAAGGGACCTCTTTATGCCAGAGGTAGGCCTAACGAATATTTGAAGGACAAGACATATCTTTTATGTATCATTCCACAACTCCTCCTAAAAGTTATTTACAAGAATAAAAATTATTACATGCCAATCAATAATACATCTCAAAATCAACCTAAGATATCTAATATTTCCACTCCACTAATTTCCTTTGATTGTCTTCAATCTCCGGCATTAATTTTGGATGCTCCATGACAACCTGCAACAGAGGTCAATTTGCTTGAAATATTTATCTATAGAGTATTAGGTCCACATATTCCACATGTTTGTCCTTCAAATAATGCATATAAATAGTGAAAGCGTCACTTAGAGTCATAGACTCATTTGGACATTTGGTAAGGTTGACTAATGGACTTAATACACCAAGGGTATTAAGCCTCTTAGGTTTAAAATGATGCATGTTCTTACAAGGTTTTGGTTTTCGCTCTACCTAGGTAGACTAAGAATGGTTTTCTTATGACACAAGGCTTCCCCAAGCGGACAACTTGGGAATGGAAAGTTTGTGGCCGTCGACTGCACCGCCGATCGACTAAATCCACAAGACCAATCCAACTAAGGGCGATTTAATAGTGAAACGGGCGCGAACCGCGAAACCGTTTTAAGTGTGTGAATATGTGTGAGTTTTCCAGGAGTGGAAGAAATATGAACGGAATGCCAGTTTAAGGAAAGCAGTAACATATATATTACATAAAAAAAAATGCACACAAGGAATGAAATACAAACATTTACAAGTATATAGAGCAATAATATAAGGAAAATAAAGCAAAACAAACAAAATGTCCCACAAATTATTAACCTAAGTTGTTATGGTTAGAGCCTAAAGTCCCCAGTGGAGTCGCCAAGCTGTCACACCCCATTTTAACCCGGGTTGAATTTAAGGGAGAGTATGACGTATTGGTGATTCCTATTTATTTTTATTTGAGGAGTCGCCACCTAATTAATTTAACGGTGAATTAGGACACCTAGATGCTAACTAAGGCAAAGTTAAAAACTAAACCTTAATTAATAGTCTGCTTAACCAGTGTGATTCTAGGTAAGGGCTCTATATTATCCTAAAGGGAAGGGGTTAGGCATCCTTTAGAATCCGTTAACTTACGGTTATCCGACCAAACTTAGGTTAATTAATCCAGATTGAATATAGTGTTTGAATTTTAAGAAAATAATTTGTAAAATATAGTAGTGCCATTTGAACTGACTGGTAGGAAAACATAATAACTTGCATAAAGAGAATGCTTTAAAAATGAGACTTATAAATACTGTTAAAACTTTGCATGAGAATAGTAATGTTATCTAAAAATAAGACTTACGAAATATAATGTTTTGCGTAAAAAGGGGTTTCAAATGCTATTTATAATAGGACTTGTAAAAGGCTTCAAATAATGACACTACTTAAAACGAGACTAACGATTTGTATAAAAGGATATTCTAAAATGCTAATGGTTTAAATGGAAAGTGGAATAATGCTATTCAAAATTAGTTTTTACGAAATATGATAGTTTGCGTATAAATGGAAGAAAATACGAGTTAGTGCGATGTTTTAATAAATATTTGAAACAAAACTAAACGATGAGGTATTAATTGACTTTGCGTTTTTTAGAAGTATAAACAAAATTATATTTTATTAATTCAGCTAGAAATATGTATAATTTAGATGATCTAAAAAGGTGTTTACAAAAATATTCTTTAATTCCTATTCGCGTGTTAGCGGCGTTTAAAATTTTCAAGATGACAAGAATAGAACATGATTCCTTTAACTCAAAAATAGGAATTTAAGCTATTGAAAAAGATCAATTATTCTAAATGTAAATATTATAGGTATTATAAATAACTTTAATGTAAAAGAAAGAAAATAAGACTTATGGGATCGGTTATTAGATTTTTTTTAATTAACTACCCATTATCAAAATTAAACCTACGAATTAATTGGGATTTATCTAACTAATGAAACAAAACAAAAAAAAGGGTTAGTGGCATAATACAAATTAAATTCACAAAACAAATAAATAAAGGAGGAGATAATTAAAACAAATGGGCTCAGCCCTATTTTAAAATGAGCTGCTGCGGGTATTGTTGTTGGGCTGCGGCCCAACAGCCCTTATTTTGCTGCGTATTTGGGCTGTTGTTGGGCTTCGGCCCGACAGTTTTTTATTCATTTGTTAGGCTGTTGCTGTTACTGTCTATTGTTATGGGCCTCGGCCCAGGACTCCTTTTTATATTTGTTGTGGATGGGCTGATGGAGAATGATTCAAACGGATTTCGTTGGGCTTTTAACCCGACGTCGAATGTGGAAGATGAACAAGTCTCTCAGACTCGTATGTGAGGCTCATGCAAAAAAGTAAAAAGGAACGGATTAGTACACGGTCAATGCGTTATATTGGACACTTAGAATATAAACCCAAATAAACCAACGAATTGTGTATATTTTATGTATACTTTAAGTATACCTCCTTGCCCTGACCGAATTGAAAAACATTTATGAACATATGTCGAGGATATTCCCAAATAATCATCGTATAACAGCCAATAAGAAACACAGAATCAACCCATGTTATGAAATATTTTCAACTAACTACGCTGATATGCACGAGATACTTTGTCGGATCTCACTCTCAAGTTCATAAGTAGCAATTTCATCATGTGTTGTTTATAGGATAAGAAGTTGTTCCATTTCTTTGACTTACGAATAAAATGAGGACTGTTTTCCAGATTTTCATCTTGAGCAAAACAAACAAATCTAAAAAATATATGTATGCATATCTGGATAACTCCTGAAACAGAAGGTATCAAACCATGGAACCCCCTTTTATTTTACAAACAGGTTCGAGATTTTGCATGTGTTTGAATGCATAAGAGATGACCAACAACCCCCTCCCAAAACAGATTCTCAACAAAAAAAAGAAAAAGAAAGAGCTGAAGTACATTCAATCCATAAAAGGGGTTCATATCACCCTTGGATCTTCAAATGAATATTCAGACAGCATCACAGGAATTATGAATCGAGGCTCAATCCCCTACAGTCATCCGACTTCACATGACTTAATGTTTTCATTTCAAGCTTTCAGATTTAATCCCCCAGAGAAACTTATAAACAACATCAGAGAAATGTTAATGTCTAAAGCCAGATTACTCGTGGTTTAAGGCTAAATCATTTTTAACCCATCTAGTCTGCAAGACATATAATGGATTGGAAAGATATTAATTGAGTTGGAGTTAGGATCACAGGTTATGATTTTATCACTATTCTCATTTGAGATCATAATAGGGATGCATCAAATACCCCAATGAGACACTAAGCATAGATGCAGCTGAATATGTATTTAAGGAGATTCCAGATTGGATGACCTTTAGTAAATGATCTGTATAGCATATAAGCATGGTTAATCATGAAGACACATTAACAGTCATGCCAAGCATTATGCTAGGATCAGTTATTGGATTGTACTTGTATATATATCATCAGAATTGTCAAACAAAGTATTGGCTCATATGAATATAAAAGTTTAGAAGGGGGATTGGAACTAGAGATTTGCTTTCAAGACTTAAGGGGGCAAAGAGGAAAGATGTGCAGATGGGGGCATAAGCGGTCAGAATGGCATGCAAAACATGTTCAAACAAATACATATATAAACTAAACAAATATGACCAGTATCAATGCATTACAGACCACCATATATTTCAACTGAATTCACTAGCATACTATTAACAGTTTTAGGATCATTTTGGAATCAAGCTTTTGTTTGAGCATATCTTCAAATTAGTGTAAGAAAAACAAGTAGGGAGTATCCATTAGAGAACTAAGACATACTACTCAGCACAAAGCAACTCAAAACAGTTTATTCATCAGACTTAAATGAATATTAATACTAGACAGCCGTGTTGGAGTTTCAGCACCACTTCAAGTTAATTTTATTTTTATTTTGGACACTACTTCTATCCTGGTAACAGAACAAACAACAGATAACAGCAAAACCAAGTTTTAAGCTGACAATGGGTAGGAACCAGATCAATATATGCCTTGCATCCCAAACAAAAGAGTAACATCTGAATCTTGCTATACAGTAACTAACCGATTAATCCTAACAAGAATATTACATAAATCATGATGAACTTAAACAAAACGAAAGTAAACTAACAACGCACAACCATATGAAACAGCAAACTACATCATATCAGCACTTTAAGCATACCCTAATAATAATTAAAACTAAACACCAGACTAATCATATAATCACATTATGTGCAAGAACTGAAAAATAACTGCAAGGGAAGGAGTTTACTGACCTTCTTCGGGCGCAGCGAAGTGAGGCGAGGGTCTCGAATCTACACTCAATTATTATGAAATCTAAGCTTGAATCTGCTCAGATTCGCAACGGCAACAAGGGCCAAAACAACAGGTGATTTAGTATTTCAAACGAAACTCAAGAAAATGTTTTAGAGCGAAAAAAAAGGTTGTTCTTCTCCTTTAAGGTGATTGGAAAACTTTAATTCTTGGGGCTTTCGTGACCAGAAAGAGAAAAATGAAATTTCAGATTCTTTAGGGTTTTCGATTTTAATCTTTAAAAGGTTTCTACCGCTAAATCCAACTTATCATCCGTGTCCCCTCTCCAAAAATCCCCCTCCGATAATTTATAGATCTTGTTGAAGGAAGGAATGAGGAGTGGGAGTGTTAGAGGAGGATGATGATGAACGAGAGGAACGGGTGGTGTGACGAAGTGGGGGACAAAGTGAAATGGTGTGACAGTGGCGTGATGGTGTCGTGCGCGTGGTGGGAACAGAGGTATGGGTGTGACAGAGGGGTGTTAGTCGTAGTGGGGAACAGGGAGGCGTGGGGCGGCAGATGATAACGTGGGAGATGGCAGGGAGCGGCGGATGGGGGTCACGTGGTGAATGGGTGAAGTCGGAGGTATGGTGGAGGTAACGTGGTGACGACGGTGGTGATGGTGGTGATAATCGACGGGAAGGTGGAGAGGCGGAGAAGGAGAGGAAAGGGAGTGAAGAAGGAGGCGGGTGAAAAAATGAGAGGAAACCTAAGGGTTTCCCCCTTTTTTGGACGAAATGGGTCGGACCCAGTCCATAAATTGACTGGGTCAATTTTTTAGATCGGGTATTAAGAGAATAGGCTAATAAATTAAAACACGAATGATTCTAAAAACTGAGATAAGAGATATGGACTAGTCCAAAAATATTAGGGGTTAATCGGACTTTGATTTGGTGTCCGGTAAGTCAAAATACGGACCGAGTGCAAAGAATAGTTTGGCTTCTAAATTTAAATAAAAGACCTGTCTAAATAACTTGTGTTAAATATTTCTCAATGCAAAATATGCAATCTTCAATGCTCGGATAAAAGTGGCGTTGTACTAGCCGTGCAATAATATTCCGACAATTCGCATTGAAATAAATACTATTGTTTAATTATGCAAAGATAAATGTTATGCGTGTGCGTAAGCTGGTAAAATACTGAAATAATAAAAAATTATGAATTATGACAATAATAATAATAATAATAATAATAATAATAATAATAATAATAATAATAATAATAATAATAATAATAATAATAACGACAATAGAATAATGAAGTGCCGGTACTGATTAAAGGCCGATAATTCAATAAAAAATAACTATATATATATTTTAATTTTTCTAAAAATATTCGAGGCGTAAATAGGTATTTTGGAAGAGAGGCGGGACAAAATTGGGTGTCAACAGTGTGAATTATTATTGTGTTCTGAGGTTTTCGAATCAGATTTGAAAAATGACATTGAAAGTTTTCAAAAATCATTTGAGATTTTGAAGAAGCGGCGAAGCAAGCTTGCAAAGAGTGGAAGTGGGTATGCTATATTGAAATTGGGAGAAGCCTCTGTTATCGTCTCTATTTTTCTAAACAACAATGAAGAAATGGATTTTTGTTGATACCCACCGCCGCCTCTTTTTTTTTTTTTTTGGTTGATATCAATTCGAATTTCAGTCCATGATTTGTGGATTTTCTTAATTTGGTGATTTGAATGAGAAGTAGAAACAAAATTGGAAGAAGATGGTTTGTTGGAAATTATTATTGCTTCGGTGGTGGGAAAGGTTGGCGGCAGCGGCAGTGGTAGTTATGGTGGAAATATGATTAATAAAGAATTTTTTTAACAAAGATGGGATTTTTCAGGTGGTTTGATTTAAGGAGGCGGTGGTTATGGTGGTGGGGTGGTGGCGGCGGCGGTGTGGAGGTGGGGAGTTTAGGAGGAGGAGAACGGTGGCTATGGGTCCATCTTTTTCTTTTTTTTAATTATTGTTTAATAAAATAATAAAATAGGGAAAGAATGAAGAAGAAAGAAAAAAACTAAATAAATAAAAAAAATTAAAAAAAAAATTAATGACGTGGACCAATCACCAGGCGAGTGGTGAACAACACCTAGATCTCAACTGGTCCACGCCGCTAAGGGGGGTATTTAATTAACTTGAAAGTTGTTAAGGGGGTAAATAATTACAACTGAAGTTGAATTACTAAACTAAATTTTCGTGTCAAATTCAGGGATCAAATGATGTCTTTTCTCTTTTAAACACTTAACTAAAAAAAAATCTGAATGACTCATAATTGAAACAGAAATCGGCAAACAGACATGTGAAATAACAACGTTCAACTGGCCCCAAAAAACTTGATAGAATTCGGCAAAATAACATGTGAAAAATTGGAGAACAGTCCCAAAAATCTTTCTATAAAGAAACAGAAAAATCGTCCCCAAAAATCAAACGGAACTTGGAAAAATGTTTGTTTTCTTATCCAACGAATTTGTGTCCAAAAAAAATACTGAAAACACGTCTAATGAGCTAAATAGATCGTGCGCTGATACCATTTGTTGGAAAACTTACTTAGCAACACAGGATCGCAAGTAAATCATTAGACAGAGATATAAATCTAAAATATTAGTAAGAGCACTTACCTTATCCATAGTAAGAATCGATTGAACAAAAAAGTCATGATCTTTTAAGTCTTGTTATTTTCTTTGTTGACACCCAATTTTGTCCCGCCTTTCTTCCAAACACTTATTGACGCTTCTCATATTTTGATAGCTTAAGAATAGTCAATTATACTTTACCGCAATTTTAATTAGCTTTCTATTAATACCGCCATAGTCATGGCCTATTATTATTATTATTATTATTATTATTATTATTATTATTATTATTATTATTATTATTGTTATTATTATTATTATTGTTATTATTATTATTATTATTATTATTATTATATTATTTACCATTATTATGATTTGCATTACGATCACTTTTAACATTTTCTATTTACCGTCTTATGCACACACGCATCGCATTTATTTTACGCAATTAAGCAATAGTATTTACTTACCGTTAAACTTTAAAATATTATCGCACGGCTATTACGACGTCTTATAATTTTATTTAGTAATAAATATATTTTATAGTAAGTAATATTTTAGCACACGTTAATATGTAATTAATTGAAAAGGTCATTTATTTAAATTTAGAGGCCCAAAGCAATGTAAGAAAAAAAACAAGTATTTTTAGCCCAAGAAGGCCTTCCATCAGCCAAGTTTTGGGTCCATCCGTCCCCATCAATTTACAAGTGTTTCGGACCAGTCCATTAATGATCAGCCCACTACCCATTGAATGATCCAGTCCATTATCCTTTCAGTTGACCCGGCCCGTATCTTTTTCTTTTCATTTCTAAACCTAATGAACCCACCGCTTCCTCCTATTTTCCCTTTCCCTTCCTCTTTCTCTCTCTACCCAACGCGATTGGAAATTTACAAAGCCTCTTTCGCGAACACAGGCCATGCATGGACATTTCGGGGAAAGGAAATTAATGCTCGTCCTTTCCCCGTCAGTTTTCCACCGTGGTAAGCTGTCTTCTTCCTTCTTTTTCTGTTTTCAATCTGAAGCCATTTTAATGGTTTTCGTCCATTTATGAGTATGAATACTCACTCGCGATTGGTCGGTCAATATTGGAGGGATTTTTCCCTCCATTTCGGCTCGTCTCACTACTATAACGAAGAGGAATTAGGGTTTTCGGGGTTCTATATAAAGAACCCCATCCTCAGTATTGAGGAGGCTTTTTTGGGGGGATAATTGAGTTTTGAACGAACTGAAACATCGATTAAAAGGCTTTAACCTTAACCTTATTTTAGTTTAAAAATTCCAATTTACAGTATAATTTCTGAGGAGTTTAGTTTGATTTCTCGATTCTAAATTCTTTCCCTTTTCATTTGTGTTCGAGTATATTGAGGGTCTGGGAAGGAATTTCACTTCCATTTCTCGGTGAGTGGTTATATCCGAAAGATCCGAGCGCCGTTCACGTTCGAGCATAGATCCGAGACCCCCGCACCCTGTTCACTGCACCCAAGAAAGGTAATATGTCTTCCTTTAAGTTATTTTTTATGTGTGTTTAGTTCGGTATTATTTGTTTTTGTTGGTGCTTAGGTTAAATTTTGTGTCATTATCTTTTTCCTGTTGATATTATTAGTAGTTTAGCATGTCTATTTATGCTTTACTTGTTAATTAATAGAGTACGTGATGATAGTAGTTTATATGTCCTGTGAGTAGAATATTCAACCTTGTTTAAGTGTTGTTGTTAGATCAGGCATGACTAGTAGGTAGATCTGTGTCTAATCTCTGTTTGCTCATGATTATGTTAGTGTAGAACACCTCTATAATGTTGTTTAATGTAGTTTAGTAATGACACAGTAACATAGATTGCTGAGATTATAACATAGTGAAGGCATATCCAGTTTGTTATTGTGATAACAATGATTACTTGTGGTTAAGACATATGGTTCTGGTTTGTTTGAAGTTGTGAATGAGTCCTTTAAAAATCTGGCCTAGTTTGGGTTACTGTCTTAAAATGAATATTGTGATTTGAGTTGAGTTGAGTTTCCTGCTTACATGCCTATAGACCTTGCTCAAGTTTGAACATTGTTTAGTTATATGCTCATGGGAGGGGCTTATAAGTGCATTTGTTGTTTGAATGTCATTCTTTGCATAACTTGACTAGTCTTATACCATTAACCCTTATATATCCCTCTAAGTTCAGATATATATATATATATATATATATATATATATATATATATATATATATATATATATATATATATATATATATATATATTTTCATGTTTTGTTAGTGTAATAATGAAAGTTTAATTAAAGTTTTGGCCATTACTACTGTATGAACAGTATATCCATGTTTTGATTAAGTGTTTTGTTCAAGCATGGTCCATGTCTACGCATATGATTGTTGTATTTAAAGATATGTGGCTAGAGAATCTCTATACTAGACTAATCCCAGTTATGCAATAGAGTATGTCAGAAAAATGTGAGTATTGAAATAAGTCCTGTCCATTTTTAAGTGTGAGAATGCCTTTTAAAATGAGTAGTCTTTTCTAGTTTATCATCTTAGTTTTACTTGGAGATGATGTGTATGATGTCACATGTTATGTTGACTTTTAAATCTGTGAAGCATGAATACAAGTGGTATAGATTCTTGTTTGATGGAGTCTGACATAGAATTATCACTTAAACTAGTTTTTGAAATCAAAAGTGCATGATAAGTCACCTTTTTTTAGTCCAAGGCATGTGTGATTGAAGCCTTTTGTGTCCGATACGAACCTGTTTAAACCCTTTAAGACCCCTTTTAACTGAGAGCATCTTATGAGTAAAAAATGCATCTTCACATGGTACATGTTTGCATTTATAATAGACGTGACACTGGATTCTAAAATGAATTTGAAGACAAGTTTAGAATGCTATGTCCATGCTTAGTGTCTCATACCTATAATTATGTGTAATTGTTTGTCTCTGCTCATGTGTATTAAATTGAGAGTTTAGCTATAAGTTATGGACTTAAGTACAGTCTAAAATGGATGAAAATCTAGTCCAAAGTATTGTGTTTTGCACTAGTGAGCATACTGCTAAAACCTGACTGCATGCTTTGTTTACAGAGGTTTATTTTCTTAAAATAATTCTGTAGTACTTGTTTAATTGAGGCTGTGTATGCTATGTATATATGAACTTGTTTGATATATTGTCCCTCGGTCCTAAATTGTTTGGTGTATTGTCTCTCTTTCCTGCATATGTTGTTATTGTATTTAACTGGGAATTCTAAAATATGCACGACCTTAAGTATATTTTCCTTAAAAATCTTCTTTTGTCTAATTGATTGTGTGTGGTATTGAGTCAATATCTTTGCATATACAAGTTATATTCAGTCACATATACTCCCGAGTATATGAGTTGGTTTATCTGTGTATATATGGCATATCATTCCTTACTTGGTTGATTGATAAATTACTCTTGTTAAATTTGGGTCTTCTCTTCTTCTTCCTGTGTTGGGCCTCTATGCGTACAGTAGGCTTAATTCGAAATTCGGCCCAGTTTGCCCATTCTTGTATAGTCACTCATTTGGGCCGTGAACTGTTTGTCTTAGCCGAGTTTAAAACTTAATCTTCTTACTGTTACGTGATGGTATTTGAAGTTTCCTTCTTTGTGTTATGAAACTTTGCATTACTAAGTATCTAGACTCATACTAATCATTTTTCTTTCGTTTTTATGCATGACCCTCGCGTACGAGTCCAAGGGACTCGTCCTCTTCCGCATTCGGTATTGGGCTGAAGCCCAACGTGATCTCTCTCTCTCTCTCGTGTCAACCTCCATCCGCAGCATAGAAAAAAAAAAGATTTTGGGCCAAAGCCCATACGGCAGAAAACAGATCGCAGCAGGCCTAAAATGGGCCGAACCCATTTAATCATATTCGCCTCCTCTATTCTGTTTTGTGCATTTGATTTGTATTGTATGACTAACACTTTACTTTGTTTTGTTTTCTTAGCTTAGATAAATCCTAGCGGAATTAGTGGGGATAGTTTTAGTAATAATGGGTAGTTAGAATTCGAGTTTGCCTTAGAAATAATGTATTTAAAACAATTTAGAAGTTATGATATTTGGATTTAGAATACCTTAAAGAATAACGTACTTATTTAAATAACGCATTTAAGGTAGTTAAATTTAGATAATGTACTTATTCTATGACATAATTTAAAACAATACCGTACTTGACGTATTTTTAAAACAATTTGTGATGTTTAAATTTAGAATACTTAAAAAATAGCGTACTTACCCTTTGTTTTGTTTAAAAAATAAAAAATAATTTTCTAAACGCATAAGATAAAATTGCCTATAATGCCTCATTCGTTTCATTTGGGATTTAATTAGTTAATCCCTTTGTTTAATTATGATGTCCACTTATGTATTTGTATTCAATAAATTCGGCTAGCATTAAGTATTAAACCCATTGCATTATCAAATGCAAATCTTTTACTTAATCACTTAATTACTTAAGAGGAAATACTTTTTCTTATATTACCCATAAAAATATAAAAATATTATTTTGTCAAAATGCCTTATATTCTCCATTTTTTTTTTGAAATCTTGATAATATTTACAAACAATTTTCCTAAACATTTAAAATGTTATATTTGTATTGTTTTAGTCTTAATTAAATAACCTAAGTTTGACCGGTTAATCGTAGTTAGCGAATCTTAAAGGATGTCTAACCCCTTCCCTTTAGGATAACCAAGAACCCTTACCTAGAATCACATTAGTTAAGCAGACCATTAACGGACGTTTAGTCTAGCTTTACCTTAGTTAATAATTAGGTGTCCTAATTCACTTTTAAAATTAATTAGGTGGCGACTCCTTAAAATAAACAAATAGGAATCACCAATATGTTATACTCCGATTTGACCCGTTTAAAATGGGGTATAACAGCTTGGCGACTCCGCTGGGGAATTTAGGTTCTAACCATAACAGACTTAGGTTAATAATTAATTTGTTGGATGTTTTGTTTGTTTTTCTTTATTTTTTGCCTTTATTGTTGCTTTTTCCTTTATGTGCTTTTAAGTGTTTTTATTATTGTTTTTTTCTATGTAATAATATGTTATTGCTTTCCTTAAATTGGCATTCCGTTCATATTTCCTCCACTCCTGGAAAATTCACACAAATTCACACACTTAAAGCGGTTTCGCGATTCGCGGCCTTGCACTACTAAATCACCCTTTAGTTGGATCGATCTTGTGGATTTAGTCGATCGGCGGTGCAGTCGACAGCCACAGACTTTCCACTCCCCAGTTGTCCACTTAAGGGAGCTTTGCGTCATAGAAAACCAACTCTTAGTCCGCCTAAGATTGAGCTCAGCCAAAACCCTCTTTAAGGACATGCATCACGCAAACTTAGGAGGCTTCATACCCAAGGTGTGTTAAGTCCATTAGTCAACCTCGTCCAAATGTCCGAGTGGGTGTATCACCCCGAGCGACGGTTATCACGTCATGTGCATTGGTTTGAAGGATAAACTTGTGTGTTATGTGGACCATGTGCTATTTAAAAGGGTAATAGGTAGAACTAACCATTTGTGAACGCAGGTAGCCATGAGTCAGCACAATATTTACCCAAGGTTTAGCATGGTCTTGAGCGTTCCTCCTCAACTAAAAGCATGGTGGATTGATTTGGGGGACTACGGACAGCGGGTGGTACGTGGAGCACTAGGACACTTACCGTCTTTAATGGATATCCAACCATGTAGAGACATCATCTAAGCGGCAACTGTGTTTTGGGATGAGAAGAGAGTCGTGTTCAGATTCGGCAACAATGAAATGACTTCATTGTTAGAGGAAATAGGTGGCTATGTAGAAAATGCAGCCTTATTACATAAGAAGAAAAAATGGCAAAATTGCGGCATGATTATTCCAAAGGAACCTTTACCAAAAGATTTTTTTGACAGTTTCGGATTCAGGAAGGGCAAAGGCGTAGAATATTTACAAGGGTCTACGATACCATTTGACTACTTGTATTATAGATTTGGCTATCAACAAAGCTTCACCAATCATCAAGATGAACTTTTCTCGTATGACTCTAGGAAACAAAAATGATGCTTTGCTTTCGCAGTGTGTTTTTTGGGCATTATGGTGTTCCCTAAAGGAACAACAAGAGATAGTCACACCCGACTCGTTACTGTAACCGAAACTATGTTTGGTGGCATTGAAGGAAAATACTACATCTTCAAAAGGTCGACAGAGGTCTAGCATTTTGAAAGCCGACGGGTGAAAATCACATTCTTGGGCATGTTCCAGGCGCTATTTTGACTAATAGATCATTTGAAAAGCCAAATTGTGTAGAAGGGTGGGTAAGACTTCTTAGCCGTGTGAATGATAATTCAATTCAATGGATGTTCGATTGGTTTCCATCCGAGGGTTTGGTGTTTCGTACGAAGATCGTACCATTTTTGGTTTTGATGGGACTTCGGGGCTTGCAACCCTATGCCCCACTGAGAGTTTTAAGACAATCTAGAAGAAAGCAAAACATACCTTTAGTGGCAGACATGGATCATTATCGGGTTGACTACAAAGAGGGAAAAATTCCTTTTGCAAAAGAAGTTATAAGCATGTGGAAATCGAGGGAAACCATGAAAGGAGAGTCAATTGAGCCAAACAGATACCAAGCTGGATGTGATGATAACTATTTGGAGTAGCTGACCACTAACTTGGAAGGATCAATCAAACCCGGCGTTAGCCTGAGGGGACGAATTAAGGATGGAGAAGCAGAAGCACACATCTTACTCTAGCAACTGCGTAAGAAAAATCTTGTCTCTGAAGCCGAGCACCATGCACAACTTGAGAAAAAGGAAAGGGAGGCAGAGAAATGGAAGCAGCAGGCACTTAGTTACGAGCAAAGCATGCAAGAATTAGATACACTTCTAGCTGAGCAAGGAGACACTTGCATCAAAGAAGGCATTAAAATGGTAGGAGTTCTGGCTATGTCATACATTATCCAGAATCTCCGGAAGATCGGTCAATCAATTCAAGCAACCAAGAGGCTCAAGAATGACGAAGGGCCTTCCTCATGTTAATTAGCTTATGAAAGTCAAGTAGTAGTTGTATTAATTTCTTTTGTACCAGGATTCAAATTTTCAAACATTGTATGTTTTGGGGGTCCTCAATTAATAGCACATTGGGATGACGTATAATTACATGTTTTATCCTTCAGATCCGCGTTAGGCTTACCTCTGGCACAAAAGAGGTCCCGTGCATAATAGGTCGCGCTATGTTTGCTATATTTCTCTTTTACTACGTGATTTGTTTGCTATGTAATATGTGCTTCTTTCAATATTATTTGTCGAATGTTCATATTATTTTATTTAAAGCAGCAATCATTCGCACTATACTAACGCAATTTTCTTTATTTTTGAAGGTTTACTTTTATTTTGATTATCCCCCCCCCCCCCCCCCCCAAAGGTTGATTCGTGTTGACTGCGAACTGGCAGACCACCCGTACTTCACAAGATCAAAAGCACGAGCATCTAACGATATGAATGATTCAGGGGCATCCGAACAAACTGGCTTGGGACTTGTCACCGTTCCAAGAGACGAACCTGAGGCTTCGGGAGGAGGGAATGATGAACTCATCGCCCAATTGATGCAGCAAATGGCCAACATGCAAAGTGAAATTGAGCGACTGCGAAATCTCACCAACCTGCCCATTACCCTCAACACTCCTCACCATAAACAAAAAACAAGTGCGACAATCCCACCGTCCTTTTCACCTGTTGACTCGTCCGCTCCTCAGCCCTTTCCCTCAAACCCTCCACTTCATACAGTCAATCCAAGCACTATCAATTCACCCCCCGTCCCACAACAAACTAGCCTGCAACAAACCATCTCACAACAATCAAATCCACAACAAGCCATCCCAGCACAGATTAACTCACAACAAGCCATCCCGCAACAAACAATCCCGCAACAAAATGACCCGCAACAAGCCAACCCCCAACAAGTTAACTTCCAACAAGCCAATCTGCCACCTTTCACCAATCCCTATATTCCTCAGCCTTCAGTTATCCAAACTACCCCACTTACCCAAAACTACCAAGCAACTCAACACATACCAGTGGCACACACCGCTAACCATAACACGCAGTATATGCCACCGGTATATGTAGCAGAAGCTCAACCTTTCACTACCCAATTGCAGGCCGTGCAGCATTCAGAGGTTGACCCTTATGAGGAGATGGAAAGGGAAGCCAGGGCGAAAGAAGACGAGAATGTAGCAAAGGAGATTCGCAGTCTGAAAAAAGCAATTAGAAGTATCCAAATGCACAAGGGATGCGAAGGACTAGAGTACGAGGATTTATGTATTCATCCCGACATTGAATTGCCTACTGGATATAAGGTGCCAAAATTTGATATGTTTGATGGAAAAAGAAATCCTCAGGCTCACTTGAGATCGTACGGTGAAAAGTTTGTGGGAGTAGGGAAAGATCAAGCCATTAGGATGAAACTGTTTATAAGGAGCCTGACAGGAGAGGCGCACGATTGGTATACATGCCAAGATCCGCAGAAATGGCATAGTTGGGGAGAAATGGCACAAGAGTTCATGGATAGGTTCAGGTTCAACACTGAGACTGTCCCAGATCGTATCTATTTGATGAAGTTAGAAAGGAAGTCGATAGAAACTTTCAGGGAATATGCTATGCGTTGGAGAGCAGAAGCCGCGAAAGTCCAGCCCCCAATGGTGGAGAATGAGATGACGACGCTCTTTGTACAGTCTTAGATGCAACATACTATGAAAGACTGATAAGTGTCATCGGACAAAAGTTTTCTGAAGTTATTAGAATGGGAGATTTCATAGAAGAAGGAATCAAGACAGGAAGAATCACAAATCTTGCAGCCTTGCAAGCAACAAGTAAGGCAATTCAATCAGATTCAGCTAAGAAGAAGAGGGACGGAGTGTCCGCGGTCATGACCATCCAGGAACGAAGACCAAACCAGATGTTGACCTACCAATACCCTTCATCCCAGCCATCATACTACAGCCAATATGCCAAAGCCCCTCAGTCTTATTACCAACCTCCACCCACTCCCCATCCTGTTTACCATACCCAGCCAGCATATTACCCACCTCGAGCACCTGCCCATCAAAATCCATCACAATACCAGCCAACTTACTCGCCTCAACCCCAATACCAACCACAAAATCGTCCATAAAATACACCCAGACCTCGCCTAAACTTTGAAAGAAAGCCAACCAAAACTTACACACCGTTAGCCGAACCCCTAGCCCAATTGTATGAAAGGTCGAGAACCGCAGGGATATTCCAACCAATTCAGGGAAGACTTCCTAATCCCCTTCCTGGATGGTATGACGGGACTAGACATTGTGCGTATCACTCAGCAGTTGCCGGACATGATACTGAAAATTGCCTTACTCTCAAAGACAAAGTCAAGGCATTAATCAAAGAAGGAGTCATCCAGCTCAAAGGAGCTCCTACAAATATAAACAACAATCCTCTACCCAATCATGGTGATGTAAATGTGAACATGATTACCGTTGATGAAGATTATGACTTGGAAGGGACTATTGTGCCGGTTAAAAAAGAGGAAAAGGTTGAATCGTCAGCCTTTATTGCTCCAGTAATCACGATCCAAATGAGGGCCCCAATTGAAGTGGAAGTGCTCACTCCAAGGCCTAGGATCACGGCCTTAGTTGCTCAGGCACCTTCTTTCAACACCAAAGCAGTTCCTTAGAATTATCAATTTGATGAAACTAACAAAGCAAAAGGAAAATTGGTGGTAGAAACTGTTGCTGCTGGATTGACTAGATCTGGGCTGTGTTATGCCCCCGATGAGGTAGCACGAGGAGCACCGAGCAAATAAAATGGCCAAAAGAAGGTTGTGACTGAGGCTGAAGTCGAAGAATTCTGGAGAAAAATGCCAACTAAAGAATATTCCGTTGTAGAACAACTAAAGAAAACACCAGCCCAAATTTCTTTATTGGCATTGTTGATGAATTCTGAAGATCATAGGACCGATTTAGCCAAGGTACTGAATGAAGCTTATGCTCCGGCTGAGACTTCCAGCGAGAAATTTTCAGCCATGGTGGGAGAAGTCCTCGAAGCCCACAAAGTTTCTTTTCATAACGATGAGTTGCCACCTGAAGGTTTGGGGCACAACAAGGCATTGAACATTACAGTCAAATGTAGGGACAAGTTTATTTCTAAGATGTTGATTGATGGAGGTGCAGCTGTTAACATATGTCCTATCACTACTCTCCGAGCTTTAGGAATTGATATCGGGAAACTTCGCGACAGTCGTGTGAGGGTTAAAGGTTTTGATGGAGCTCAAAGAGGAGTCGTAGGAGAAATCGACTTAGCCTTAGAAATTGGACCCGTGGAGTTCATGGTGGAATTTCAAGTGATGGACATATCCTCCAGTTAAAACTTGCTGATAGGAAGGCCATGGATCTATATGGCTGGTGCAGTCCCTTCTACCCTGCGTCAAAAATTGAAATTTGTCTGGAATTATCAGGAAATTATGATCCATGGAGAAGGCAACAATCCGATCTACCCCGAAAACTCAATTCCGGTTATTGAAAGTGTAGAAAGGCTAGATAGATCTGTCTTCCATATCAAGGAAACATGTGCACTACCCAAGCTGAAAGGGTAAAACTGCCACGTGTGCTTATGATGGTAGCTTGGGAAATGTTGAAGAATGATTTCGAGCCTGGTCGAGGTTTTGGAGTGAACTGGGATGGAATAGTGGAACCAATTCAGTTACCCGGGCAGAAGGATACTTTTGGTCTTGGATACGAGGCCACTCTTGAAGCTAGTCTCAAAAGAAAAAGTGATATTCCCTTGCCAAGGCCTGTTCCTCTCCTGAATCAGTCTTTCTTCAAGGCGTCCGTCACCCAAGCATCAGAGGAAGCAGTTGAAGACAACATCGCGAAAGGACTCAGGAATCTATTCATTGCCGAGGAGGAAGCTGAATGCAACGTGATTCTGGATGATTGCCCCAGAACTCCCACTATCTGGGATGTTGAGCCTGGAGAAGTTTTGAACGATTGGACTTGTACCTCGCCCCCGGTTCTCCGGGAGTCTTGGTAGACAATTTGTATTTGTATTTGATGAAACAACGCGATTCAAAATTGAGGCCTGAATCGTGTTTATGCTTTTGTTGTGTTTTGCCTCTAAACTTTTGAAAGCTTAAATGCCAAATCCAAACTACGCATTTCTATCTCTTACTTCGCCTTTATTTAATTAATTTTTCTTTTGCTTTTCAGCAATCAAACTAGTAAATTTGCTGATACTGTGAATGTGGCACGTAATGAAACAAGCGAGCCCATGGTAAATGCCGAACAAGATTCTGAAGAATATGAAGAGGATATGCAACCTGAAGAGTTAACTAAGGATTTTGAACATTTTGAGAATAAGTCAAAACTAAAATTGGATGAAACAGAAACCATAAATTTGGGAGATTCAGAAACCGTGAGGGAAACAAGAATTAGCGTCCATTTAACTCCAACACAAAGGGAAGAATTGATCAACCTTCTGAGATAATATATAGACGTGTTCGCATGGTCTTATGATGATATGCCGAGTCTAAGAATAGACATTGTGTCGCATAATTTGCCTATTGATCCCTCTTGTCCTCCGGTAAAACAAAAGAAGAGAAACATTAAACCGGATTTGAGTTTAAAAGTCAAGGAAGAACTCTCCAAGTAATTTGATGTGAAGGTCATTCGAGCTGCAAGGTACCCCACTTGGCTAGCCAATATCGTGCCGGTACCAAAGAGGGATGGCAAAGTCAGGGTGTGCGTGGATTATCGGGATCTCAACAGGGCTAGTCCGAAAGATAACTTTCCCCTCCCAAACATTCACATACTTATTGATAATTGTGCGAAGCATGAGTAGCAGTCATTCGTTGATTGCTTCAAAAGATAACAGCAGATTCTGATGGATGAAAAAGATGCCGAGAAAATGGAATTCATCACACCTTGGGGAGTATACTATTATCGAGTGATGCCTTTTGGGATCAAGAACGCAGGTGCCACTTATATGAGAGCCATGACTACCATTTTCATGACATGGTCCACAGGGAGATTGAAGTCTATGTGGACGATATCATCATCAAGTCACGAAAGAGTTCAGATCACTTGACGGATTTGAAGAAATTCTTTGACAGGTTGAGGCGTACAATTTAAAATTAAATCCCGCAAAGTGTGCATTTGGTATTCCTGCTGGGACGCTATTGGGTTTTATTGTGAGTATGAGGGGCATAGAATTGGATCCTTCGAAGATAAAGGATATTCAAGACTTGCCTGCCCCAAAGAGTCGAAAGGACGTGATGAGCTTCCTCAGTTATCTCAACTACATTAGTCGGTTCATAGCACAATCGACAGTAATATGTGAGCCAATAATCAAGTTATTGAGGAAGGATGCTGCTACCAAATAGACGGAAGATTGCCAGCGAGCCTTTGAGAGAATCAAATAGTATTTGTCTAATCCGCCTGTTTTGGTGCCTCCAGAAGCCGGAAGACCTTTGTTATTGTTTTTTTCTATGTCATCAAATGTATTTGGATGTGTGTTGGGACAACATGATGAACCGGGAAAGAAGGAGCAAGCAATATACTACTTGAGCAAGAAGTTCACACCTTACGAGACCCGATATACTTTGTTGAAACGCACCTGTTGTGCCCTGACTTGGGTTGCACAAAAGTTGAGACATTACCTGTCTGCATACGCCCACGTTATGACCCGTAACTTGCGTTACGGACCGTCCTTCTGGGTCGTAACATTGACAGTTCCTTTAGTATGTTATTGGAATTTCCCTTCAGATTACGGTCGACATTACAACCCGTCCTTCTGAGACGTAATATTGATAATCCGCCAGCATATTTATGAAATTTCCTCTCAGGTTACGAATCATGTTACGGTCTGTAACACGAGTTATAGACCGTCTTTTAGCTCCAAATTGTCCGTTTTTCAGCGATCTTCGTCATTTTCGGTCCTTAGTCAAAATAACGTAAGAAACAAGAGTTTTGGGTTAAAATTATCCCTTATCTATGGGAGTAGGTTCATTTTGGTCCCTCAAATATTACCCTGAGCATATTTGATCCCTTATCTATGGGAGTAGGTTCATTTTGGTCTCTCAAATATAACGCTAAGCATATTTAATTCCTTAACTATGCCAAAGTAGGGCACTTTTGTTTCCTCTATAGAACCTGTTTAAAAACTTATGGTGCTAAACTCATGTGACACTCACATGACTTGTAAAAGGTTAAATACATCGGACAAAAATACTAAACTCATTCGCTTTCTCCCCAACTTCATATGAAGAAACACTTCACCGTAAAAAGCCCTAGCCTCTCCGTTGAAAGTTTCAATTGGCTGGAAGAATAAGAAGCTGATTTTTTAAAACAGGCAGAAACTTTATCTAATATACTGAAATTTGCATTCACATGCTTCCGAAAAAAATTGGAGTGGTTCTACCAGTTAAGATAATTTATAACAGTTGTTAAAAAGAATTTTGATTTTTTTAATATTTAACCAAAATAGGAGCGTTCCATGTGTGCTGCCAGATTACCGTTTAAGAGTTGGTTACCAACCATATGATCCAAATATTATGAGTTGCTTTGCTAATATCTTATATGAGTTGCATTTTTCAGAGAAATGCCATTACTATGCTTTGCATTTTGTCCGATGGGTTTAGCTTTTTACTAGTCATGTGAGTGTCATATGGGTTTAGCACTTGCACCTATCTTCCTTGTATTGTTGACCCTATAGCTCCGGCGTGAATTTATTTACGACTTATTAACTCTTTTTGAGAACTATTTCAGAAAATTTATTCTATATATATATATATATATATATATATATATATATTCTAGCCACACCGAATCATGCACTGCATTACTCACGACCACCCCACCTTAAGCTTTTGACCTCATTCTCCGCATCTTTCACTTATCACCCCTTAACTTAGGCTTTTAGACTCTTTTATCATTCTTTAGTGTCAAGGAGGGACTTGGTGACAAATGGGATCATTCAAAGAAAGGATGGAGGTTAGTGAACAGCTAATCAAAGAAAAAGTCTATAGACTCAAAATGGGAGAGTAGGGATCATTTTCTGTACAGGTTGGGCTCATTTAAGATGAACAGGCTTTGGAGTCAATACAAAGAAAGCCTAAGATCACTTCACAACCAAACTTTTCTTAGAATTCACTCACGACCCACCGAGAAAGTTCTAGATTACAAGCATCATACACAAACGGATACTAAGAACTCACGACACAATGGCATAAGGGTTGTTTCACTACTCTGACTTGAATTCCGTTTGAAAATTACACACACATGGACACCCTTTATATGAAATATCATTAAAAGAATCATACATGTCAATATAAATAACCCATTCTTGATGTACATCAGAAATATTTTGGAGGGACATCATTGGCTTGTAAACACTTTTACATACATTAGAAACCACGAACCACCACCACCACTTAAGTCATCCTTACTTTGCTTTAACTAAACAGCCTGAACATGCCAGGTTCAACATAAATAACGCCTCTCGAGAAAAGAACGCATGGCAAAGAATAACCGAGGAGGGTCCTAAACACAAATTTAATACCACATATTTAAAAACAAAACAATCTCCAGACCAAAACAGGTCCAAAACAGGTCGTAAACACATACTACTACAATGAAAACCAAAAAGAATGTTTAACCAAAACAAATACCCTACACCCCTAACTTAGAAACATGCATTGTCCCCAATGCATCTATATAATCAAAAATAGAATGTAGGGCCTCCTTGTAGCTCACTAGGCGCTGTGACCTGCTGCATCATCATGAGGCTGAACAACCTTTGAAGTGGGCGCAATGGTGGTGCTCTCAGTAGTGGTTGCTGTATTAGGCTCGACATCAATAGCATGCCCTGGCTCAGAGGTAGGGCGAGCCGGCTGAATGGGATGGGCTGAGCTAGAAGTCTCTCCAGTGGTGTCAGAACTCAATTGGGACTCACATCTGATCTTTTTCCGTGTTTGCCGCTCATCCTCCTTATTCTGAGGTCGCATGGCATCAAATGGATCAATAGTCATGAGAATGGTATCGAGGTTTGCATCCTCATTCTCGACTCTCTTGGGCTTCCCCTTAGCTGAGGAGTGGGTATCCTTTTCCAACTCTTCTTCATACTCCTTTTTGACCGCTTCCTCAATATTATCATCTCCAAGTAAACTCTTAACCCGATGGTACAAGCTCTATACCAGCTCGATTTGCACTTTCGAAATCTCGTCCGTTATAGCTGCCACTTCCTGCGCCTTTAATTTTTGCACATCATCCGTTAGTGTCCGTAACTCACTCCGAACAGTTCCTAACTCCATAATGGGGTATGTCTTACTCAGCTTTGTCATTCTGTTTTCAATACCATCAATCCGGGAGTGGATCTGTAGATGGTCATCATCAATATTCTTTTTGATTGGCTTCAAAGCTGTATAAATAACCTTTTTGGTATATAATTTTAGCTCTGTCATGATCTGCTTGACGTGTCTACGGTCCGCTGACTTGCTTTGTCGTCCTGTGCCTGCAGATTCAAGGCTGCGAAAACATAATGACGCCGCACAACGAGGGTCCATCGATATGTCGATAGCCCGTCGACAATGACTGGTGTCTGCAGATTTTCCTGAATCAGTTCAGGTTGCGTCGATTTGACTCGTTCAACTTCTAGTTCGGTAAATTACCAGAAATAAATGTTGGTATCCTTGTACCTGGGGTAACACGCTTTCTATCTCCCAAAACTCGAGCACGGGTCTCTATGCCAAAGGCATACCCAACTAGAAAATCAAAAGTTCTCCTACGACGAAAATGAGAGACGTAACACTATGATAACACAATACGATCATGTTTTGTTGTTTTCAATTTATCATGAAAGAAATTACAGTATGTTATATACAAAACTCATGTTCTAATGCTCAGGACTCAAATCAAAATAGGGGCCGTAACACTTTCCACGGACCGTCGAACGGTGTTACGGGCCGTAACTCCAACCGTAACTGGTATTCTCCTTTTATAACACAGGGATCGTAACACATTCGACAGTCCGTCAAACGTGTTACGATCTGTAACACCTGACCGTGACACTGACCTATTTCCCAGAGAGTGAGGGGAGATTAATCGGTGCTATAGTATGGTATTACGGCCCGTCAAACATGTTACGGTCTGTAACACCTCACCGTAATGTGACCCAAATTTCCAGAATGTTTTTGAGGAAATCATAGGTGTTACGGACCGGAACGCTAAGCGTCCAGGAAAAGTTCATTAAATTCACCACTTCACAAAAAAAAAAACTCCATTTAAGCACGTAGCCTAGATATTCAACCTTATGATCCTTGGGTTATGGTGTAAAACACCAGTTGACTCCCTCACGTACCTCGGGTTACTCAGACTTCACCCGGTTTTCTCAAATTCTTCTTTGAAATGTTTTATCGAATAGTAGGTGGGCAAACCAATTTACTAGTTTCAAAAGTGAAACTTTCAATCGGGATGCCCTCCGACTCAGTGGGAAACAATGCCCTTGTGCCCATGAGTCCAAATTACTCAGAAATCATACCAAATGCAACCTCCATCTTGGTCAATCCATGTTAAAAAATCAATAAAACTTCACTAAGTACCCTTTATGGTATACGATTTAATCATGAAAGAACATATCAATCCTTGCGCTAGATGGACGAGTACGGAGGTTAAAGCATCAACATACCTGATTGTGGAAAGATTTGATGAAAATGGAAGGAACTTGAGAATTAAAATATGGCCTCCGCGATGAACTTAAGAGAAAACGACTTTGAAATTGTAAGGGAAAAATAAAGAAATGGTAAGGAAGAGATGAAGATTTGAGGGAAGAGGAGTTATAGGGGTGATGGGAAGTTATAATGGTGGTAGCTGTTTGAAATTTGTGGAAATAGGTTTGAACCATCGGGCAAGGTATTTAAACCTTTCCTGACCGTTACGCTTCTAAATACGGACCGTAACATAGGTTACGAGCTGTAATTAGTGTTACGGTCTATCCAAACGACCCCGTTTCATGATTCATTAATGACCTGGAAATTATGCAGACGACGTTCCATAACCTAACTTACGGACCGTAATACTTGGCGTAACATATATGGAATTTCCAGTAGCTGTGTAGGTGTTCTTCCAAGTTACAGTCGCATGTTATAGTCCGTAATGCAATTCGAAGATTCATGTTACGGACTGTAACACTGATCTCCCAGCCTTTAGTGATTTCAGTATTTCTGCCCACTTGTTACGCTTCACATTACGAGCCATAACAGGAGTTACGGCAGAGCAATGTGAAGCGTCCTTTTGGTGCAATCTCTGGCACTTAGTTCTTTTTGCCACCCCTTGCATCTCTAGCACTTAGTTATTTTTGCCACCTCTTGCATGAGAATCCTATAACATCAGTAAACATAAAAAACACACAAGAAAACATAGGAAATATGACATTTACAATAACATAGAGCAGTAAATATGGGTTGCCTCACACACAGCGCTTGATTTAACATCGCGGCACGACGTGATACCTACATTTATAACTCAGGAACCATATTTTAAACGATATCTATCAACCACTTTGCCATCATCAATGCATCAATGATAGTGCTTCACCCTCTGCGCATTAACTTTAAAAGTCCAAGTGCCATCCTCGGTTATCACTTCAATGACGTTTTCATTTGGGGAAACACTAGCAATTTCAAATGGCCTGGACCATCAAGACTTGAACTTGCCGGGAAAGAACTTTAGGTGCGAATTGTATAACAGAACCAAATCCTTTGACTGAAAATCCCTTTTGAGGATCTTCGAGTCATGATAGTATTTCATTTTTTCCTTGTAGGATGTCGCACTTTCGTAGGCATTGTACCTAAATTCATCCAATCTTATTGATTTGAAGCAACCTTAACTTGGTTGCTTCATGCCAATCCATGTTCATCTTTTTTAATGACCAAAGGGCCTTCTGCTCAAGCTCAATAGGCAAATGACATGCCTTCCCAAATACCAGCTGACACGGTGAAGTCCCAATAGGCATTTTGAAAGCAGTACGATATGCCCATAGAGCATCATCTAACCTTTTGGACCAGTTAGTGCGATTCGCATTGACTGTCTTTCCCAAGATGCTCTTTATCTCTTGATTAGAGACTTCAACCTGGCCAATCGTCTGAGGAGGATATGGCGTGGAAACCCTGTGATGCACGCTATATTTTTCAAGAAGATCAGCGAACGGTTTGTTGCAGAAGCGAGATCCACCATCATTAATAATGGCTCTAGGAATGCCAAATCTTGTGAAGATGTTGTTCTTTAGGAAAGCAATTACTCTCTTTCGATCATTGTTGGGCGAGGCCACCGCTTCCACTCATTTGGAGACATAATCTACAGCAACAAGAATATATTTCAGGCCATATGACCTCACAAATGGCACTATAAAATCATTGCCCCACACATCAAAGAGCTCCACCTCAAGCACCCAAATTCATCGGTGTTTCATGCTTCCGACCTATGGTGCCTTGGCATTGGCATTTATCACAAGAACGTGTCAGCATATTCGCATCACGATAGATGGCGGACCAATAGTAGCCACATTCTTGCACCTTGGTTGCAGTTCTATTTTCACTGTGATGCCCACCAACCGGAGAATCATGACAAGTCTTCAAGATTTCCATCACGTTAGATCCGGCCACGCATCTTCTGATAATGTTTTTTGCGCAAGTTCGGAATAAATAAGGCTCATCCTAATAATACTGTCGGCAATCTCTCAAGAATTTCTTCTTTTGATATGCCTTCAAATGTTCAGGAACAATGCCGGTTACTAAATAATTAGAAATATCGGCATACTATGGTACCACATCACTGGAAACTGCCAATACGCTTTCATTCGGAAAAGTGTCATCAATATCTAGCACATCAGTCGGTCTCTTTACTTCTTCATGTCTGGAAAGATGGTCAACCACTTGATTCTCTGACCCTTTTCGATCTTTGACTTCAAAGTCAAATTCTTGTAGCAACAAAACCCATCTAATCAATCGTGGCTTAGCATACTTTTTAGCGATCAAATACCGCAAGACAGCATGGTCAGTGTGAACCACTACCTTGGCACCTAACAAATAGGCTCAAATCTTTTCGAAAGCATAGACAATAGCAAGTAGCTCTTGCTCTGTCACTGTATAATTCATTTGAGCTCCATTCAGCGTTTTACTTGCATAATAAATTGGGTCCAAGATTTTGTTGATGGCCAAGCACATCGCTGTTAGCATGATCACTGGCATCACATATCAATTCGAAAGGTAGAGACCAATTTGGAGACACAACAATGGGTGCTGAAGTCAATCTCAACTTCAGCTCTTCAAATGCCTTGATGCACTTTTCATCAAAAATAAATTTTAACTCCTTTTCCAAAAGTTTGCACATTGGATTTGCAATTTTTGAGAAATCTTTAGTGAACCTTCTATAAAATCCAGCATGCCCCAAGAAACTCCTAACCCCTTTAACTGAGTTGGCTTGGTCAACTTCAAACCCTTTCTCGAAAATCTTATGGCCAAGGACAATTCCCTTCTTTACCATAAAATGACACTTTTCCCAGTTAAGAACTAGGTTTGTCTCTTTAAACCTTTGTAGCACCCAATCAAGATGATCTAAACACTTATCGAATGAATCTCCCACAATGGAGAAATCATCCATGAAGGCATCAAGAAAGTTTTCAACCATATCGGAGAATATGGACATCATACATCGTTAGAAAGAGGCTAGGGATTGCAAAGACCAAATGACATTCAGCTGAAAATGAATGTCCCGTAGGCACAAGTGAAAGTAGTCTTTTCTTGGTCTTCCTCTTCCGGCTGAATTCGGTGCTCTTAAATTCCAGAGGAAATCCCTCGGATGTTTGCAATAGTCCAACCCAAGGCCCTCAAATGTTTTCTCAAGACTGTGGGAAGTCTTTTGTCACGACCCGACCTGAGGGCCATGACGGGCAGCCGGTGCTAACCCACCCGGGCACCTCTTATCGTGCATTCGCATTCACATCTAGGTGGACCACATGACGTACTCATAATTCCTATACATGAATAGTACTAATCTTATTGTGCGACAATACATTTATATCATCATCGACAACAATGCTCATATCCATATACACAAGCCGATGAGGCTATCAAAATAATATACAAAATATGAGCCGACAAGGCTGCAAGACATCTAACTATACACAACTGTCTACAAGCCTCTAGGAAGAGTATGTAACATCATATAGGCGAGACAGGAATCCGCCATGCCCATAGGTATGTACACAAAAGAATAATACCAAAAGCTGTAGCTCCGGATGAAATGGAGTTTTTTTATGCAGTCCCTGAATAAGAAATCTATGGATCAAGCCTGTCTCCCTATCCACCTGCGGGCATGACGCAACGTCCACAAACAAAAGGATGTCAGTATGAACAATGTACTGAGTACGTAAAGCATAATCAACATCATAATAGGAACATAAGAGATAGCATAAGCAACATCATAATAGGAGCATATTTACGTACTTGTTAGATATATACATATACATTTATCCATATCCGTATTCATATTCATATCCATATTAATATCCATAGCATACCCGACTATAATAGTTTGGTGGTTTCACATACCCGGCCATAACAAGGCTCGGTGTCATACATACCTGGCACTACCAAGGCTCCGTGTTATCTGTACCCAACTGCAGTGGTGTGCGCGCAATAGATATCATATCCGGCCATATAAGCATTGGTGTTACATAATAGTCATACATACTTAAACATGTATACATGTATATAAGAACCCATAAGTATCATCAACATCATTACCATCCTCATTTTCATTACGTCTATCCTCGGAGGGTCAACTATCATATAAGGGATGCAATAGAATCGTGAAAGTATCAAGGATCATGAGCTTTGGTAATCTTAGAGAAAGAGTCATCTGGAAGAAATTATGGAACTCATGAAAGTATATATACATATATAGCAAGGAACCATGTCTTAATGAAAGAAGGGTTAGCCTTACATACCTCTTTGTCTTCTTAACTATTTAACGTTCACCGTCGAGCTTGAGAAATCTACATTTAGAAGGATTCATACCATGGTTAAGCCTTAATGATACTATTAAATTCAAACTAGATTAATTCATGATCTAACAAAAATTGGGAAGCATTTTCCCTACTTCATCGATTTTCACTATACCACAATACAACTCCCAAACACCCACAATATCATCCACAATATCATAATCAAGTAGTCACATTACATTAAGCCTTCAATATTCACTCTCATATTCAACTCATACTCGCAACCTCATACCAACTTTTGCACATTTTCATATCACGCTTCCTCATCACCATTATTACCTCCCATGGTGAGATTATATCCATATCATACTAAGAATAACAACTTAAGTTAGCTTACTCCTCAAAATCATCATAAAAACTACATTTAGACTTCATTTTCTGCTTTCTTCTTCTACCCAAGTTTTTCTACAACCAAGCATTCTTAATAACATGAAATAAGCATGGAAAATAACCTTTTTATCCCATAAGAACAAGATTTGGAGCAGCTATCAACTTGTGAAAAAACCCTAGCTATAATGCCCAAGTATTTCTTGAAATCTACCAAGCCTAGGAAGCCTTCTAACACGTGAACACTTTGATTCTTGCTCTTTGATATTTGTAATCCCTTGGGTTTGGGTGAAATATGTTTGGAGAAGGGTTTTGGAGCTCTAGAGAGTTGGAAATGAAAAAAATGAGTAAGGGTCGTTCATACTTATAAAATAAAAATCTGACACGACCCGATTAATTTATACGGTCCGTATAATTGGACCGTATAATCTCACTAGGGATTACCCTTCTCTGGATGAAACCCAGGACCAGTATACAGGCCTTATATTTTATACGGTTCGTACAAATAGCCGTACAACTGAAAAATTTTGATTTTCATTCTCGTCGACTCATTTAACTTTCAATCCTCGTGGAACCTTCTTGGCACTTATATAAAAATTCATTAATAATAGAATAGGCCTATAGCAGCCCCTTAAGATATTTCTACCTAAATATTAGCTCAATTATAGCGGAAACCTTCCGAACACTACTTACATTTCACTCCCTTCAACGAACTTAGGCTCATATATTCATATAACTTCAAACTCTTACAGTATACACTTTAAGCTATCTAATGTTTTTCCTTAATCTCGTGAGGATTTCATAATCACCTCAAACTCAGTTTAGCCTGTCCACAAGGCAACCAGTCCGGAAATTTTTGAGATGTAACATCTTTGAGTCTGACCCTTATTCAGAAGTGATGACCCAATAACTGGAAGAGTACTATTTGCTCCAAGAAACTCATATCTAAGACGGGATGGAAGTTTCTTGAGTTTTAACTTTGTGGCTAAATAATTGAAGGTTTGCTGGAGGAGTTATTCTCTTCTCTAGATCAAGAGACAATTTCTTAGGCTCATAATAGTAAGAACCCAAACCAGTGAGTGAGTTTATCGTCTTAATATATCCCTCTATTTCTTCTACATCAAAATTTACATAGATAGATGATAATGCTTCACCCGAGCATTATTCTTCCATCTTGAACTGCACCGCTTCGTACACTACATCAAAAAAATTAATGACCGAAATACTTTGATAAAGACTTGGAAATTTCATACCTTTGCTGGCATGAAAACTCACCTCTTCATCATTAACCCAAAACTTGATCTCATGCTTTTATGAATCCATAAGAGCTCTCCCTGTAACAAGGAGAGGTCTCCCTAGAGTAATAGGAATTTCTTGATCAACAGCACAGTCAAGAATCACAAAATCTGCCGGAAGAAGGAATTTCCCAACTCGAACAAGGACATCATCAACCACTCCAACTGGCCTTTTGATTGATCTGTCAGCCATTTACTACTTCATGGTAGTAGGCCTTGGCATCCCCAGACCTGATCTCTTGAAACTCTTAAAGGGCATAAGATTTATGCTAGCCCGTTATCACACAACGCCTTGGCAAAATCCTGATGCCCTATAGTGCAAAGAATGGTAAATGCTCTAGGATCTTTCCTTTTTTGCACTGTGATCTTAGAAATAATAGCACTGACACGATCAGTGATGCCTACAGTGTCGCGTTTCAATAGATTCTTCTTCTTTGTTAAGAGATCCTTCAAATATTTAGCAAACCCAAGCATCTCTTGGATAGCATCCCTGAAAGAAATGTTCATCGTCAATTGCTTGAGTTGATTATAAAATCGCAAGCACTTTTCATCCTCTATTTTTCTCAATAACCTTTGAGGAAAAGGCGGTGAAGATTTAAACAATTGAGTCGGAGGGAGAAACGATCAAGAATTTTTTGCCTTCCCCTTTTCATTTTTTCCTCTTTGTGCCTTAAGATTCTCAAGATTATGCTCCTCTTCAGCTATAATAGGGATTTCCTCCTTTGTTTTATCTTCCACAATAACATCAGACACATTAGTTTGTGCCTCTTCTTCAACAATCGACTCAAGATCAATCACCTTTTTATAAGCACCTTGGAGTATTTTTCCACTTTGGGTGCTAATAGCAGCTACATGCCCCACAGAGTTTACCCCACTACCTTTCGAATTTGAAACTGTACCATTTGTTAGGTGTCCACGTTGAGGAATATGAACTTTTCTTGAAAGGTCTTTGAATTGTGATTCAAGCTTCTGAATGGCCGTTGAATGATATAATTAAACATGAGACATTCCCTTTATTATACTTTCAGTTATGTCCTGGTTCATTAGTATTTTTTGCATCATGCTCTTTATCTCAGCAGAATCATTAGCAGCATTGCTAGCAAAGTTGCTAGCTGAATTGTCTCTCCACTGCTAAAAATTTGATGATTACCCTTTGGTGGAATATAGGGGTTAGATCTCTTGTTGTCATAATTGCTATTATTGTAATTCCCTTGATTTGAATTTCCCTGATCATTTCTGTTGTAATCAATCCCTTGAAATTGGTGTTGAGGCTTCTGCCATCGGTGATGTCCTGGACCTTGATAATTTTGCCTCTGGTAACCCCTTTAGGAGTTGTTGACATAATTTGCATCTTCATAATGTTGTAGCCCCTCTTGGTACATCCCCTCAGGGATTTAATATATCCCTGGTGAAGTAGGTGGTAACTCCTCAACAACATTTACCCCCTGTGCATCCTTCTCCGCTAATTTCTTTGATAATAGATTCACCATAGTTTGCAATTGAGCAAAGGCATGATCCCTCTCATGGGTCTCCTTTGCAATAACGGCTAGTGATAGACTACCATAAGAAAAACACTCATTATCATTTGAATGCCAAACTTGATTGTGGGTGGTGAGCTTATCGAGCAAACTAGTGATGTTGACAAATGACTTGTCCATGAAGCATCCACTGGCTACAGTATTGACAGCAATCTGATTCATTGTATCTAACCCCTTGTAGAACTTCTCTATCAGAATAATATCCGAAAACCTATGAGTTGGAGATTGAGCTAGATAGTACTTGAACCTCTCCCATGCAGAATATAACTGTTCCCCTGGGAGTTGTTTGAACTCAAAGATCTTATCTCGAAGTTCAGCATTTTTGCTCAGTGGAAACCACTTCTTCAAAAATATATTGGCTAGCTCGCTCCAGGTGTGAATAGAATTGCTGGGCAGCTTTTCATACCATTCTTTTGCTTGTCCAGCCAAGGAATATTTGAAGACCCGTAACCGAAATGCATCAACAGAAACAACACCTTGGGATTGTTGAGCACATACGTGCAGGAAGTTTTTCAAATGTCGGAGTGGACAATCCTCCGAAGAATTTTGGAAATAACCTTCAAGTTTCAACAGCTAATAGATAGAGTTATCGATTTTGAAAGTAGCATTTTCGATCCTAAGAGGAACCACAGCAGAAGCATAATCAGCTGCATTCATGAATTCCGCAAATATATTCTCATCCTCCCCCTCTTCCGGTGGTGGTGGGTTCACCTAGAGCCCACCTTGGTTTTCTTGATTTCGATTGTGTCTTCCTGCCATTTCCACTTGGTTCACCAAAAATAGCAAACAAGGTATGATGGAATAGAAAAAGTTCTAAAAAAAGTACACAATGATCAGTAATTTCAAAATCGTATTCCCGGGCAATGGCGCTAAAATTTGATACGCTCAAATTATATCTATTATTGGCGTAAAGTGAACGTTGTCAAATGTAATAACCCAAACAATGTTGGGGTCGAAACTCACAGGAAATATGGATAGAAAAGAGTACTAATTGTATGTGATACTGGCCTTTAAAAGCTTTAATTCTTTTCCGAATAGTTTGTAATAATTGTTTTGTAATATAGACTAATACTATGACTTGAATTGTAATTAATACAAAAGAGACTGAGGTTGTGTTCCCCGTTTTGATTAGATATTATGCTTAAGGTTTCAATATGATATACTTCTAATGGTTGTTCTAAGGATCTACACTTGATCTCTCAATGACTTCCTAATGTTTCCCAACAATTAATACATATTTCCTCTTTATGATTTTCCCAAATACAAAAGAGTTGATATCGAAGAACGATCAATAGTGCCAAATAGACTTGTTTTTATTCCTAAGTTAGTCCATTAAACGAGGGTTCACGCCTCGAGTCATTGTTATTCAATCTTACCAATGCTAACTCACTTTCTCATGAAAAGTTAGAATAATGGCTTAGGCTAATGCTTGTAATCATTACCCAACACTAAAACATAAAGATTTAATAAACACCAACAACCATTATGCATATATCAATAATAGAAACCCATTCACATAATAGCCATCATGGGGCTCACAACCTTAGAATTAAAATTAGATACTCATACTTTTGTTCAACAAAGAAAGCTCAAAAGATGACATAATGTACTTACAATAGTAATCAATGTGAACTAAGGATGATATTAAGGCCTTAAATGCTCCAACAACTTCACAAAGTATTTAATGATGAGATTTAATGCTCTAAAGTGAATGAATAACGGTTGAAAAACCTAGACTTAACCATTTATAGGACAAAAAAATGCGTCAAAATTATGGACAAAAACACCCTTTGTGGCATCGTTACTAAGCGTAACACATGTTACAGTCCGTCCTTTGTCGGCTTTATATTAGGTCAACAGTTACGACTTCTTTTGACGGAGCGTAACAGAGGTTACGGTCTATATCTTCCAGTGGATCCTGGCTTCAAGTTTTCAGTGGACGTTATCTTGACAAGCATTATGCCTCACGTTACGACCTGTAACTTGAGTTACAGACCTACCTTCTGAGACGTAACGTTGATAATCCGTCAGCATGTTTCTGAAATTTCCTCTCAGGTTACGAATCACGTTACGGTTCGTAACATGAGTTACGGACCGTCTTTTACCTCCAAGTTGTCCATTTTTTAGCGATCTTCGTCATTTTCGTTCCTTAGTCAGCCAACCCTACAAAACGTCAAAATCATATAAGAAACGATATAAAAACACTTAAGAACAAGTAAACACTTCTAGTAAAAATACATCAAATGTGCCGAAATTCACAGCACATCACTCCCCGCATAAAATTTCATAAGGGATTTTCCCATTCAAAATTGAAGACGGTGTTCCATTGATAAAGTACCCTGCAGTCAAAACACATTCTCCCCAGAATTTGATTGAATGATAATCCTGAAATCTAAATGCTCACACCACATTAAGAATGTGATGGTGTTTTCTTTCGACTATTCCATTCTGCTATGGTGTCCCTGTGCAAAATATTTGAAAAAGAATTACATGTACGAAGAAATGAGTCTTCATACGTGTGAACTCAATTTCGTTATTACGTCTACCAATATTCGCCCTCATACCAAATTGCCTATCCACCAAGGCGAAGAATTGTTCAGGGTTTGGGACACTTCTTGTCATGATCCAAACCAGAGGGCCATGATGGGCACCCGACCCCTACCTGTTGAGCACCTCTAAAACATACTTTCATATCGTAATCTTACACAAGGGTGGACCATGAGGGTCATCAGATGGCAACATGCTAGATCATAAGAGAACTATATTGAAAAAGGACGAGCTCGAAAGGACATACATATATAACCATGCTGAACAAAACTGTACAGCCGACAAGGCCATCATAAACACCTATACAACAAAATATAGACCGGGACAGCCATACAATGTCTAATATACCATAACTGTCTACAAGCATATATTAGAGTACATGACACGATAAGGTCGGGATAGGGTCCCGCCATACCTATATATACAATAAAAACATATCAGCTGAACAACAACCTACTGAAGTGGGTCGTCAACTTGAACCTACGGGCATGTAAAGCAGCATCCCCCGGGAAAAAAAGGGGTCAATACAGATAAAGTACTGAGAATGTAAGGCGTGAAAGCAGCATAAAGGAGACATAAAAATACATATGATAAAAGGAGTGCAACCTACATATCTAAGCTGCTTATGGGGCCAATGGTATGCGAAAGTACTGTATATATACGTATATAACACCTGCTTATATATATATATATATATATATATATATATATATATATATATATATATATATATATATATATATATACCGATTCGATCCGAGC